>NC_092868.1:5076516-5082200 GCF_032062135.1 Pyxicephalus adspersus
TCTATACATGTAACTTCTAGGGGTGTGGTCCATACATGTTACTTTAGGGAGTATGGTCTATACATGTAACTTCTAGGGGTGTGGTCCATACATGTAATTTTAGGGAATATGGTCTATACCAGTGGTTGCCAGCCTTTTTGGCCCCGCAGACCACTAAAATCACTTTAAGTGGGAGAAACTCCCCTAGAGTGTCGTCATTACGATATTACCCCGTCCACTCTCCCATCGCAGATCTGAGCCTCCAATGGGAGAGTGGGCGGGTTGTGTCCAGGGACACAGCCTGCCCACTTCCCCGAGCCTGAAAATTGTACTGGGAACGTGGTCAGCGGCTCTGGCCGGTGCGTCCCCCCAGCAGGGTCCTTCTCCTGACCCTGCTCGGGGGTGCACCAGCCAGAGCCACAAACCCCCAAAATGTTCTCGCAGACCACCGGTTGACGACTTCTGGTCCATAGATGTAACTCCTAGGTGTGGGGTTCATACAAGCTACTCAAGAGTTCCATACATACATAATACCCCATGTCATGTGGCCCATAGATAGCACTCCAAGGAATGTGGTCCAAAGATGTTACTCAAGTTGGTGTGGCACTGCTACTATAGGTGAGAAATTCTCAACCAAGGTTTCATGGAAGCCTGGAGTTCCTCCAAAGGTTGCTAGGGGTTCTTTGAACAATGGGCAATTTGTACCATAGGTATGTTGTTTGGCTATTTGTAAGGGTGACATTTGTCCCAATGGCCAGCAATGTAAGAATCATTCTTCCCACTGATCACCGAGCTGTGGATATAACAATTATAAAAGGGGTTCCCTGAAGACCTGAAAGTTATTTTAGGATTAAAATGTTAAAAAGGTAAAAAAACACAGCTCTAGGGGATGTGGCACATACATATTACATTACAGTCATGTTGTTCAGAACAGATTTTGTGTTCTTCATTGGAACGTGTTCTTCTTCAAGTAACAAGAATTCACATTAACAAGCGTACCTCCCACTATTGTATTCCTATGTATACATTTTTCCTCCTCTCCGCTGCAGTTCATAAAGATGTTACAGTCACAACTTTTGGCACTGGAGTAGCAAGATTTGCAAGTAACATTTTTTTTGTTGTTGTTCTCATTCTTCAGGACAGGGCCGTCAACTGCAACTGAGTTCAAAGGAAATACATAAATCATACGATTAGATTATATATAATATTATATATTAGGGTAGATCTGAAGCCACAACATTTTTTATATATAGGAAAAGTTTTAAAAATCTCTGCCAGTTTCTCCTGTATACCATTGGGGAGACACTACACCTCCTAACCTGTACACAAAAATAGCAAGAGAAAAAAACTCTACATAGGGACATGTTGTATCAGACAGGAACAGGTGTCTGCATCACAAAACTTTGTTCACTCAACACAAATCAATACCCAAAGTAAGGCACTTTTACATGCATGCAGTAATATTCTACCTAGGTTTCTAATTGGTTAATCATCACACTTACTTTTAGGCTCGGATGGAGTACAGCGGTTTGTATTGCAGCATGTTGAGTTGCTTTTGACTGTCCCTTTATGAAAGCGCACACTGGTTGGCTTGAACATGTCACAGGTTCCACACATCATAAAAAACAATGTTGTGGATTTACCTCCTATACAAAACAAAAGTACAGTATGAAATTATTAAGACTTATAGGTTGCCCAAAGAAGCAATGGGAGAACCAATTTTGGGCATGCATGTGACACAACTGCCCTATCAAGTCAAGCTAGACAATATTGGTCTGCGGAAAGACTGGGGACCTGATTTATTAAAGCTCTCCAAGGCTAGAGAGAATACACTTTCATCAGTGAAACTGGGTGATCCAGTAAGCCTGAAATGGATTTGGCCCAGAATTGAAAACATTTGCTAACAAACAGTAAACAACTTTTTGTTTGGACCACCCAGCTTCACTGATGAAAGTGTATCCTCTCCAGCTTTGGGGAGATTTATTAAATCAACCCCTGGGTATTGGCAGCTTTTTAAGTTTTCTGGAGATAAATACCCCTTGATAAAGAAGCACATTGGGCAATTGGTGTCAGCCAAGTTCAGATTTAGTTTGTATTTTAGTTTTTTTTTTACCCCGGCTTGACTTCATGATTGCCATTCCACTAAAATGACCTCAGTGACCACAACAACAATTTTGCTTTTGTTGCAATATCCACCATTCACCTTGAGATTTCTCCTCCTTCCACCCTCAAAGCCTTTTCCTTTCTGCTTCATACATCCTCATTTTATGAGCCATCAGCATTTGCCCCACTTCCTTTAATCCCAGAATGGTGTGATCACCTACAGTTGGACTTTGACTTACCTATAAAGGCTTTCTCGTAATAGGAGATACATAATTCGGATGAGGAACAATTAACAAAAATTCCATTTTCTTTACATGCCGCATAAGTTGCATTTACGCATAGGAAGCATTCTAAAGAAGCTGTGAAAACAAAACAAATCATGGATGAAAAACAAAAAGTGATATTAGTAAGTATGAAATGCCAAATTGGGAGACAATATGGGGGGCAGATTTCCCCCCACATTGACTTGATCTACATGATCTTACCTATGGAACTGCAGGATGGGGGATACTGAAAAGTGGGTGTGCAGACTCTTTATGAAGACCCACAGCAATGGGCAATATCACCCAGGCATGGGTACAGGATAGGACCTTATCCCACCAGTCCCGGCCAGTATAGTCCCTTTCAGTGGGTTGGCATGCAATATCCAAAACTGCCCCAGTCAATATTTTCCCATCCTTATATTCAACAGTGATGTAGGGTCCTATGGGTTCCCTAGGAACAGGGGTTTGGTCATCCTTGCGACCTGTTCCTGCACTAGTGAAGAAACTTAAAAGCAAAGATGTTATACAAGTTAATTAATGGATTGGCTTTGGTGACCTTCTTCTGAAAATGTCCAATCTGGTTTTAGTACTGAGCTCTGAACAAGTACTTGTGTCAGGAAAAGTCCAAACATCTGGACCACATTCTTATTCCAAGGTAAGAGCACGCCATATATAGGACATCTAATAAAATAATATTTTTAGAAGTTGACCAGTCATGGTAGATGTCTTCTAACTGAACTTTGTTAGAAGCCAAGTTGGCAGATTCTGCCTTTTTTCTGGCTGCTTTATTTCCCTCTCATCCAAGGGGGCTACTTCTTTTGGCTACAAGGCTTTTCCCCAATTTTAGTAAATGTTGGAATATGACAGTCTCTTCCATCTCTCTGTTGGGGAGATCTCTGCACTCTGTTCTATGGTATTCTGGATATGCAACCCTTCTGCTCTCTATTCCTGCTAAATCTAATTTAAACAATTGGATCAGATAAAGCTATAAACACACAAAAGTGGGCAGGAACAGCCGAAACATCAAGGTGGTTAAGAATTAAGTTGGGATACACTGCTGGGAAATCCTACAGTTGGAGTATCCAAGAACCCAGGAACCAACTCACCACACCAGGCTCCATCATTTTTGGGTGAGGATATCTGTTAGGATAGAGGAGCTTACTGTGATTCCAAAATGCACCCCTCCCATAGCAATCATTGTGAATATCCAGCAAATCTTCTATTGGTATTTGCTTGTGCATTTCTATCCATTCTGGATCTCAGTGTGTTCTGAGTGCTCTGTTATCTCCAGAAATCACGTTAATCAGCTGAACTGAGAGGACCCTGCCACATTAATTCCCTGGTGAGGTCTCATGGTTTATTATTGAAACTTTATAATAAGCACTATTATCAACATCAACATTGTTTTCCAAATCACTTGAAATTAAGGTAAAATTAAATAAAATATTGTGTTTGAAATAAATCAGCATTTTTATTACCTGTTGCAAATATTTATAGGTGACAATGCTACTCAATCTGTAGGTGACCATACATGTAGACAACTTCATGATGTACTCAGGAAACAAAGGAAACAACTGTAATAAAAATCTAGGAGTACATATAGGTGAATGGTTGTGGAACTTCACAGTGACATTTCACATATATTCATCACCCAATGTTTAATTTACACGTTTTGCAGTGAAAGTCTGCTTCATCAGGAGTAATGTGTATGTTTTAGAAAAGAAATGGTCCTTAATACCTGTTATGAACTTGGACTAGGTTAAGTCTCCTGCCACTCTGTTCCTTATACTGTCTTTGTCATTTTAGGTTGGAGATAGTCCATGTTGACTCAGTTGATGTTTTATAGTTTTTTTCTAAAACACACACATTTTTCCTGATGAAGCAGATTTTCTTTGCGAAACGCGTTGAGTAAACATGGGTGATGAACCCTTAAAAACACCAACAGTAACTATCTCCAATCTAAAAAGCCAAAGACAATATAAGGAACAGAGTGGCAGGAGACCTCACCTAGTCCACGTTTGTGACAGATATAGTGAAGACTTTGTTTTCTAAAACATACCTATTTCTCCTTATGAAGCAGACTTTCTCTGCAAAGTGTGTGGAATAAACGTGGATGATGAACGCCCTTGTCACTCTGTTCCTTATATTGCCTTTCTCATTATAGGTCGGAGATAGTCCTAGTTGACTTTTAGCTCCTTTTCATGGGTTCATCACCCATATTTACCCTACGCGTTTCGCAGAGAAAGTCTGCTTCATCAGTAAAATGGGTGTGTTTTGAAAAAATGCCACTTGGACTATATACAACCTAAAATAACAAAGGTAATAAAAGGAACAGAGTGGCAACAGGCCCCACCTAGTCCAAGTTCATGACAGCTTTGGTGAAGCCTTTCTTTTCTAAGACTTACCCGTTTCTCCCAATATAGCAGATTTTATTTGCAAAACGCGTAAACATGGGTGATGAATTAACATGAAATGTCGCTGCAAAGTTCCAGAACCATTCATCTATATCTTCTGCCAGCTTTTTATTACAGTTGTTTCCTTTGTATGTATACAATTGGATGTATCTATATATCCTGCCAATACTTTTTTTTCTATGTTGTACTGGAGGAATGTGGCTTGTTCCTTTAGAGAATTGATCTGATAACACAGACAAAAGAACAGAATTTATATCGCTATTGATTAATTAATATACAAGCAATACATCATCATATAAAATATCAAATGATGTGTTGTACACAATATTGAACTTTATAATCCACTGAAAATATCAATCCAAAATACCATCTAAAAAAGATTCTGAACTATCTATTAAAAACAATCAATTAATTGATCTGAATTACGATTCTCCCAGCATACGTAGAAATTTTTCCAAACAATTGATCCTCAAAATTTGGTCACATGGTCAAAATCAAACCACAAATTGTTTAAAAAAAATAAATTGATTGAATGGAGGATCTTTGGATTGACATTTTTATCTAATTTGAACTTGTTAGGATGCAATAATCGAATGATTGAAATAATATTTATGTGTCTACCTGGATGGATATGTAATTTCAACTGGACTATAAGCAAATGGCGAACAAATTAAAGCTCAGAAACACTTTTTAGGCAGCTGCAGCAACAGGTTATTTTTCTGCTTTGGAAAAAAGAAAATGTTCAGACCACATAAATAAAAGCCTGTAACTATCGTTGGTGTGGTTTGCATGTAAAAGTGGAGAAAACTTTAATTACTATAATTAAAGGCACAATATATATATATATATATATATATAATTATATTATATATATATATATATATATAAATGTAAAAAATGAAAAAATGTATGTTATACATTATAT
>NC_092868.1:5082209-5136413 GCF_032062135.1 Pyxicephalus adspersus
TATATATATATATATATATATATATATATATATATATATGTAACTAAAATATAATATAAAAAGCAATAAAAATACAAATAAAGTAATAATATCTAATAATAAAATCGATAAAATAAATTAATAAAATATTATCTAAACATAAAATAGAAATAGAAAATAAAAAATAAACTAATTAAAATACTCATTCCAAATATTGAACACGTACTGTTACTAAAATAATAATTTACATTTTTTAAAATTTTAAACAACATTATTTAACAAAAAATAAAGAAAAATATAAGAATAGTATTATTTTTAAATTAACGAATGCACATGAAAAGCGGACATTTTGGTGATCAGGTAAGGTATAACCACCTGTACAGTTACTCACCTGCTAATCTGACTGATGGCAGGACCCAGGTGAGGAGCAGAAGCAGCAGCATGATGCTGCTGAGCCTCTAGGAGGATGCTGCCGCTGCTGCCAGGGCACAACAATTATAGGCAATGGGCAGCCTGTGTTTGTGTTTCTGATTTACTTTAGTTCAGGGCGTTGGCTTTATAAGATTACGCTGTAAAAAACCCAGATGGGGAGGGAAGGGGGGTTGGAATGGAAGTTGCTAAGAGCTACTTACAGGCTGGGATTACATCAGACATGATAGGACTGTCAGGGAATGGCCTGCAATGTGTTTTATCTCTTTGCAGAGAGAGGAAGAGAATAAAGACATTAAAGGCTGGCTAGGAAAGCAACAGTTGGAATGAGATTTTAATGCTGATCGGGGGCACTAGGGGACATGTTTCTGGTATGAATGCCAACATCACAATTAGGCCTTTGTCTAAGCAATAGTGATACAGTAAGGGAAATTTAGATATTTTTCAGGTACTTCTTGTGAAAATACAGCTTAAAATTTGTGCAAAATCAATGAATATTGTCAGCAAAATCACTAGGGGGTGGAGATGGAGAATAAATAGGAACATGTCCCAAGTGGAAAATGTTAGACAAGTAATTTTTATGCATAATAAAGTATAGTGGGGGAAATGGACTCCTGCTGAATTGTGCAGTTAATTGTAAAGCCTCTGAATAGAATCTAAAAAATTGCTAGGGAAAGGGAAATGTGGTTTAACACGTTTTTGGCAGGTGCAGGGGATGCTGGGATGTGCTGGGTATTGTGGCATCTCACCCGGCAATTTTTTGACCGGGTAGGACAGCAGGTAAGGATGCTTATTACAAATTGGGCATCGCCTGTCCAATTTCGATATATCACCTTCACACTGATTCTTTTTCCTTCTACCTAAGAATGGCTTCCTCAAAGGAATGAGAATAAAAATTAGGTTAACATTATTTTTTATTGATTCTATAATTGATTTTTTTTCTCAAAAGGTCTGCAGTAATTAGAGGCATATGTATGGTAACAATCATGCTTTAGCCACACCCACCCACTTGACCCCACCCACAATTTGCATTGGTGCACTTAGTGTATCATCAATATTTTGGCCTTTTTTTTTACCACTTTTTAATGTTGTTAGGTATGTGTTTATAAATAAGTAATTCTGCTCCCCCTGCCGGACAATCTTGGTTTTGCAATATATTTTTTGGTCTGCCTTTGATGATGTCATCTCCTAGAGAAAGTGGGCGGTCCTAGCAGACACATTTGTACCCCTGCTGTTCTATTTAAGCCTACCCAAACATCGTTGGTATGTTTATATTGTTTTTTTATACACTTTGTTATGGTGAGATGTGTATTTTGTGGTATTGGTAGATTTTGGCTCTATTCCTTGAGATGATGGGGTTGTAATATTCATTGTTACATTTTTCAGAGCTGTATATCGGTTGTTTTATATAACTACTCATTTATGTGTTCTGTTTATTGCACTGATTTTGTTTGTTTCTAGTTTTATCTCTTCTCAAGTATACAAACCAAACAAGTTACACAATGTGGTGACTGGGAATTGTTTGCTAAATTTTGAGTTGCGAAGCCTCTGAACATAACATTGTTACCAATAATACTGAACTTGGCCAGAAAACCTATAAGCATGTGTCCCAAGTGAGATTTGTTGGGAAAAACATGATTTTGAAGCCCCTGACAACTTTTTGAGTTTCTTTTTCAACTTTGAGTTTTTATTTAAGGATCTAGAGATCTCCCATCTATCCCACAACTTCACCAGACATTTTAGTATCAATATTATGTTCAGATGTTTAGCAATTTACTTGTAGACATTGTAAGTTCACAAAACTGCAAATCACACCACTTGCAAAGGTCGATGCAATAAGTACTCTTACCTGCCTAATCGCTTGGTGTTGGTTGCTTGGACGCCCAGCACATCCCGGCTGCCCCTGATTTTGCTGGGACTGCATGAACTCCCATGCAAGCCAGCTGGCCAATAAAAATGACCAATGAGGGGAAAAAGGAAGAAGATGGTGGCACCCGCAATGGAACGGGAACAGGGAGTATAACAGAGTTTGGTCCACTTTAAGCCCAATGCTGCCAGTTGATGCCATAAAAGAGCCCAGATTTGGACTTCAAATTAGTTTGCCTCCAGACCATTCACTTCAACCAAGGTCTTCCCATAAGTTCATGGCCCATTTCAGGCATGTGGTTCACCACACTATTATTTATATTCACTCTATAAGGGAAATGGGGGAGGGGACTATGGCTATGGCAGTGGTGGATGGCGGTGCAGCTCGTGAAAGCAACACGTCACTTCGGGACACATGGTTCCTTTTCCTGTTCTTGAGGAAGAACCACACCCAAACCTGAACTACAGGACAAATGGGTTGTCAGATTGTGCTGCTGACCCTAAAAAATCCATAGTAGTTGAGTTGGGGCCCTTTGACAGTGACTCACCCCACAGTCATGTAATGGTGAGGAACACATTCCATGAATGCTATCTACCGCTTGGTGTGGACCTCCAAAAACCCTGAGACCTGGTGTAGTCATTATACCTTAGCCTTACCATGGCAGCACCCCAAAAATAACTTTCTGGTCTTCAGTAACATAGGGGCCACAAGCTCAAAAACAGCCTTTCTTTACCTTTTTAACATGGGAGAACCCTTGAAATAACTTTAAGGTCTTCAGGGAACCCCATCTATAATTACTATACCAACATCTCACAGTATATTAGTGTGGTGGTCAGTGGGGAGAATTCTTTCTACATTGCTGGACATTGGGAAGAATGCCACAATTACAGATAGCCAAAATGATCATTGGTGTTACTTAGTCTGACCCGAGAGGCCGATGAGGGGTAGATATAATGTTACGTTAATTGGTTGATCGGAAGGATGAGTTCAGTTCTATTGTATGATAAATCAGCAAGGCCAAAGTATATTACATAGTGTATTCCTAGAATAAGAATAGGCTGCAATTGGAGCACATTGCAAAGGTAGGTACCAGGTTAATAATGACCCCCTGACAACCACCAGTCTGCCATGTATATTAGAAACTGGGAGCTGGTTTGGTTATGCAAATAACCACGATTCCCATTGGCTGATGGCTAATGGGGTTGGTACCACTCTGGTCAATGAGAATGCTGCCTCATAGCAACTGGGCAGAAGCTGGTTATGGTAGCACCCCCACTGGTTGGTGGAGGTACTGCCTCTGACAACTGAAAACTTTGTTGGTGTTACTTGATACTACTATTACTCCTGATGACCACCACCCAATGAGAATGCTGCCTCGAAGGAAACGGGCAGAAGCTGGTGCCAGTAGTACCACAACTAGTTGGTGGTTATTAATAGCAGCACCACCTCCTGCACCACCTACCTTCTAAAACCAAGGAACCCCAGCAACCTCTGGAGGAACCTTGGAATTCCATGGAACCTTGGAACAGCCTTTCTTGACCTTTTAATATAGGGAAACCCTTGAAAAAACTTTCGGGTCTTCAGGGAACCCCCCCTATAATTGCTATATCCACAGTTTACAGTATATTGGTATGCTGGTCAGTGGGAAGAAATCTTCTTACATTGCTGGTCTTTGGGAAGATTGTCTCAGATAGCCAAAAAGATCATTTTTGTCACCTAGCAAACTCTTGACTGGAGGAACCTTGGAATTCCATGGATCCCTGGTTCACAAACACTGCTACAGATCAATTATCCTTTATAAAACATAACGTTTAAATTTTAGGTATTTTACCTAAATTGACCCCAATTTGCTTTCCTTATATGACTCTCGCATGTCGGTCAGTCAAGGTCATTTCTTCAACTTCTACTACTTTCCAAACATTAAAAAAAACTTGAGCAATGTATTCCAGTCAGATGGAAATTCAGTCTCTTAATGAATTATTCAGCCCATTTTAATGTGCCGGCCAAATACATCATTATCAATTAACATTAAGTGATAAGATTCTCACAATATGCAGAAGTAAATAAGTAGATGGCCTTCATTAGGACTAAATAATGAAAATGATTCAATTTACAGGCAAAAAAAAAATCTTTACAACATTATGTATTGCAATATTTAATAGTGGAGCGGTAAACAATAAAGAAAAGGAAAAATGGCTGCGAGACTAAGACTGTGATAAAGAAGATGAGAAGAAAATAAAATGGTCATACTGTGTTAGATACTTGTAAGAGAATGAATGGAGTTTAAAAAATACCCCTATATAAATATATAAATGGTCCATATAGAGAACTCTCTTCCCGATTATTCACTGTAAGATCATTACAAAGCACAAGAGGGCGCTCTTTGCGTGTGGAGGAAAAGAAGTTTAAGCTCCGGATAAGGAAGGGATTCTTCACTGTAAGATCTGTGAAAATCGGCTCCCTGAGGAAGAAGTTTCAGCAAGTTCTATAGATTGCTTTAAGAAAAAGTTGGATGCTTTTCTAGGAGCACAGAATATAACTGGGGATTAAAGATTTAAAGTAAACATAACAGAGATTGCTGATCCAGGGAACATCTTATTGCCTCATGAAAGCAGGAAGTAATTTTTTTCCCCTGTTAGAGGAAAATGAATCAGGGCTTTTTTGCCTTCCCAATTATGTTCATAGGATTTTTATCTGGGCCTGGTTTGCTTATGAAAATAACCAGGATTCCCATTCCCATGCTAGTAAGGGTGGTACTTCTCCGGCCAATGAGCATGCTGCCTTTTAGCAACTAGGTAGAAGCTGGTTATGGTTTACCTATTGGTTGGTGGTTATTATAAGGGGTACTGCCCCTGACTACTAAAAACTTTGTTGGTGTTACTTGATGGACTGATGGCTATTAGGGGTGGTACTACTCCTGATGGCCACCACCCTATGAGAATGCTGCCCCCTAGGAACTGGGCCAGTAGTACCCCAAATGGTTTGTGGTTATAAGTGGCAGCACCATCTACTAATGACTACCATGAGAGTGCTGTCCCTTTTGGAAATTGGAAGAAGCTGGTGCCAACCAGGGGACCCCCATATAGGCTCTCTTCTTTTTTTACTACACCCCTGATGTCAACCTTTCTCTTTCAATGGAAGCAATGGTGTATTTAACACATATTTGCAGATATTGCCATGTTTGGTACCTTAAAGTGTACCTGTGCTTTGATGTGCGTTTCTTCCTCTGATCCCATGAAGGGTATATCAATGTACAGCTGTATATGCCTTGTGTCACACCGCAAACCACCAACCATTAATTATTATATTGAAGTGCAAACTTCCACCCTTCCCTTTTCCCTTTTTGCATTGTATTAGAACAGTGTGGAGAAATTATTGTCAGGCTGGGGCACTGACATCACCTCCCTGTTATCTCGCTGGCGTCATGTTGTTTTATTTTATGAATATCAGACAGGAACAGAAAGTCACCATAATATGATGATGATATCAGCTGCCTAAAGTGCACCAGAGCTCCTACTATGCACATTAAATTATTATTTTTTTTAATCTTGGAGAGATGGAGTGGAGGGTGCCCTGCATGGAGTTTGTATTTCTTCTGTTCCCGTGCAAATTCAATAGGGGCGAAGATACAAACCTTAAGTTCTGCTTTAAATAAATCCCTCTCATACCAAATATTTGCCCATGACAGATTTTAATATATATTGCTATATTGGTTCTTCTGCAGAATGCAAGGACCCGATCCCAACACTTATTTCAACTGCATCAATTAACCCCATATGTTCGTTAAAGTATGCTTGAAGCAAATCTGTTTTTTGGCATTTTGTACAGTAGAATAAGGAATGGCTGGGGAAGGGGGGGGGGGGGGTTGTGGAACACTTAGCTAGCTTTAATATGCATTGCTGTATTTGCAAACCAAGAATCCCTTTTGATGCAAACATTTGTTAAAGGTTCATTTTGAGTCATCGCGGTTTTTCACCCCCCTTTAGCACCTCACATGTATATATTGTAAGAAGCTTGGATTGGAGCATTGACCATTCTTTGGGGTTTTTCTTTAAACACTTGTATTTTCTTTGGCATAGGTATGACATGGGTTAATACATGATTGTACCACTAGGTGTCCCCACAATCCGAGCCTTTAAACCTTTAATGGAGCCTTTTGCTTTGAAGAAAAAGTTTCCCCCATTCCCAGTGGTTATATTGTAGCATGCTGAAGGTTAACCAGCTGCTGTTACATTTATTACCCTGAAAGGAACTCACAATTTAATGTCTAGAATAGAGTTTATTGGGTTTTTTTAACATGGGGGAACCCTTGAAATAACGTTCAGGTCTTCAGGGAACCCCTTCCATAATTTCTTTATCCACAGTTTACAGTACATTAGTGTGGGGGTCAGTGGGAAGAATTCCTCTTACATTGCTGGCCATTTGGAAGAATAGGGATGAACGAGAATGCCTCTGACATTCTCACAAAAATTTCTTTGAACTTCTGATGGGTCGAAATTTCAGCGAACCGATTTTGCGCACCCATAGGAAGATCGAAGAAATTATTACAGGAGGAGTACTGTGGCTGCATTCATGAGTGTGAGTCCCGCAGCTGTGCTCATGATTAAATGCAGCCTTGGGGATTATCACAGGAGGATCCCGCAGCTGCATTCATTCATGATGAGCACATGATGTGTTCTTGGATACAGAATCTCTTTCCAAGTACACATACTACAGGGCTGCAGGAGCAATCATTGATTGGTCTTGCAGGTCCCAAAAAATTAGATCCCGACAGCCGAATTTACACAAGCCAATCTCGCTTACATGTTCGGTAGGGCAGAACCACCTGATTCGCCGCGAGATCGAATTTTAAAATTTTGCTTGCTCAACCCTAGGGAAGAATTTCTCCCTTACAGATAGCCAAAAAGATTATTGGTGTCACTTATACTGACCGAAGAGTGACACATTTTTCAAGGAACCCTCAACAACCTCCTGAGGAACCCCGGCTGAGAAAAGCTGATCCATACCATAGTCATATGGTCCAAGGCCAGTTGTGGAAACCAATTACTGTATCTCCATTTTATGGCCCCATAGGACCTGCACCCCGTCACGGGAAAAAAGAGAGTGAGTCACATGACCCTGGGTAATTGTCCTTATTCTGAAAGCCAATTGGAGAGGAGCAAAGTCAAATATCTGAATTTGTACTGGGACCACTAGCAAGCCAACTTTTAAGATCTGTATAAGCTATAAATCCTCTTCTGTATACTGGGAGGATCTCATGCTCACTCACATTGGGACGGACTTCTTTGACTTTGACGATAAGCTCCGCCCTGGAGGTACTCACTCTTCTGACTGCTTCAAGAGGACTGGAAGATGTGAAATATGTGCAGTAGAGGACTATGCAAACAAAATATATGGAGGGGGAATATGGGGCAATAGGGACTGGCCTGTTGTTTGACCTCAACACATGTACCCTATTATTAGCATGTCACAAGGACAGGAAGAAAAGGAAAATCTCCTAAATGGTGAGAAATCTGGACAGATATATAATACAAAAGTCAAATAATACTATACTAATACTATAATAATAATATCAATTTTTGTGCACGCAGTGTAAGTGCCTTAATTTGACCTGTGTCAGCCTCTTGCAGTCCCTATACAGCAAAGCTCATATTGGGGGATGGAGAAGAAGCACAATTAGCCAATCAGCAAGAAAGAAGCATCCTAGGAGAATAGTGACAGAGAGGGTTATTCAACTTCTGCTTCTCTTTTCACTGTCTAATCATAGGCTGGTAGAGGAATAAAACCTGTAAATGCTACTAAACCACCACAGAGAAAAGTCATGACAGTTATATTCCCCTACTGGAAACATTGGGTTGCTACATGATTGGATATTGTTTGCCCCACATTCACTAAGCTAAGTGAATCGTCTGTTTTAGAGAGTAAATATCAATTTGAATTTATAAACTTCAAATTGATTCTCATCACAGGTGTTCAAGTATCCGACTATTAAACCTATAAAAGAGGAAATATTTGCATGGGCTTTACACCTAACCATGCCACTCTGATTACAAATTTTTCTATTATATATGACTAATTTCCAGATTCTTCTTAGCTGTTGTATTCAGTAATTGTCTTCTGTCTACCAAGCTCCGTAGCTCAAACAAAGATAGATCCGTGACTCCTCCCCCTTTCTTAAGAGCATTCGATGGCAATTGGTTGCAGCGTGGGTCCCAATGGCAGGCACCCTGCTGGCCCAACGGCCGTCTACAAAGCACAAAGCCCGTGCTCACAAAGCATTTGCACCTACGTAGTACAGCCCCATGGCCATCAACGGCAATATCCCATGGCTGGGGAGTCCCATAGATTCTCATAGTGTGACTACCTTGCAGTGATGACAAGAACCCTTTGAATGAACCTGAAAATGAGGTGAATGAGTTATAGGTTATAATATATGAATATGGGTTGAATGAGGTTATAATATAAAAGGTTATAAGTACTCAGTATTCACATACCCTTTAAATCACATCCCAACCCAAAAAACTAAATTCATTATATTGCAGTGTTGTACTTCTTAGATTTGGTGGCTGAACTTGTTCATCATTAGCCATTGATCTTAAACACTAACACAATTTCTGTTCTATGATGACAAAACTCTCCACTTTATTGTATGTTTGAAAGAGCAGTGTTGTCACCCTTGGACAGAACCACAGAACACTTCCTTTTCTCCATACATAAAGGGGGAGGGGTTCTGTAGCAGAGACACCGCTATATCTGATACGTCAACAAAAGTTCTCTGCTGGGGATTGCATAACTTTTAGGTTCCTCATTTTGTTGAAAGTTTTTGATGACTTTTTTGCATTTCACTTTATTATAATATTTTTATATGCGTTTCAAAGAGGAAGTTCAATGGTTGAAGAGTTTCACTGATTTTAATGTCCCAGGGGTAAAGCCATGTAACTGACAAGTTTTGTTTTACATTACTGATCCCGACAACGGCTGAGGACAGATTCACCGTATACAATCAATAGAATGGCGTCGTTCTTTGGAGTTGTTGGTACTCTCTTGTCTTTGGTGGCATTTGGTGAGTATTTTATTTTTTTCTAAATATGATATTTAATATCTTTGTAGAATGATGAATGTACTATGTATTCTGGTTATTCCTTTGCAATTTATATTTTATATATGTTCATATTATATATATGTGTTTGTTTATATGTTTTCACCCAGGGCTCACCCAGTCTTGCATAGAATATACACATTTTTACATTGAATTTGTTTTACTTTTTATTCCTACATTTTCAAATTTTAGGATAAAGTTGGATGAATCTTTGGTGAAAACAAACCCTATAAATTCCATTTTGTAATTCCAGCCTATGTGGTAGCAGGAGCGGTATTAGACAAAATTAAGAAAGGGCCCCAAATGCACAGCATCCACTCTCCATGCACTCCGGTCAACTGGGGTCCTGGAGACAGTGGGGGCATTTGGCAACTGGACCAGCTTGCCAGATCGGCACAAGTTACCACTACAGATTACAGAACACCTCCTCCCTTTGTTGGGAAGAGGAGCAGGTGTTCTGTAGTTCCTGCATACTTGTTAAAGGCAACACCACTGCTCGTTCATAATAATGGACAGTGTGTGAATGTTGCCACCCTAACACACGCAGTGTGTAACTATTAGGATCAGGGCTACCATCAGGAGGGACAAGGGGTGCTTCTGTACTGGGCCACAATCATAAGAGTTGGATTTTTGCAATGCTGAAACTTTTGGGGAAGGGGTCCAGAAAGTTTACTATGTATGAGGCCAGAAATTTCCAATGGCTGCCTGGGTAGGATCACCAGGGGGAAACAATTAGACAGAAAAGGTAAGGAAAATGCAGTGACCACATCTAAGACTCCTTCCACAACCATCCATCGAATTACCGCATTGTAAAATGCACGAACCATCATGCACTACCTACAGATGCATGGCATGCAGTCCACCGTGTGTTGCAGTGTCACTCCAAGGCACTAGAGGGCATGGGTGTTATAATGGAAACATTCTGTGTGTTGCGGTGCATTGCATTTAAAAGTGCAGAATTATTCTATGAAGCATTAAAGGTTGCGTTGGGACGAATGTTTAATATTGCATTTTCAATGTACATGCATTCATGCAGTACACAGGTGCACATTTTTATATTTGGGTTTACATACAACGTAACACAAACTTTTGGCCAAGTTTACAGTCAATGTTTGCAAATCTCAAATCTCCAGGTAATGAGATACTCACTGATGTGGAAATGGGGAAGTAAAACCCACCTGCAAACTGTCCTCTGACACCCAAATATTTCCCCTATGAGCTGTGACTTCACAGAGATAGCAAGTCAGTACCTGTTTACATATAAGAACTTCTGACCTTCCCTTTTTTCACTCATGTAGTGCTCCCTGCAATGCAATAGGCATATAAACTGGGAATAACCACAAAAAAGAAATGTATTACCATGTAAATAGTCATAGAAAATAACATATAGTTATGATCGACAACTTTTTAGGTTTGAAAAATTTGGGTAAAATTTGAATGGTCTTTGTCCTATTGGATAAGTTTCCCTTTACTTCTTGCCCAGGAAGTAAAAGAAGATCTCTTAAAAGCAAAGTGAATTCTCCAGTTAGTGGTCACTGAAATACACGCACCCATTGGAATATTCCTCATTTCTTGGTTTGGTGAAAACTGTAGGATTTTTGAATTCTCCATCATTTTTTGTCTGTAGGACAATTGTCACCAGGACCAACTGAGGGCTTTGTTTGCTAAGCTGTGCTAAAGGCAGAGTTCACCAAAAACTCATGTTGTTCTTTTTAGTTATTCTTTCCACTGGCCACTAACATAAGATGATATGTTCTTTTAACCTCCTATGGTTTTAGTAGGGGTTCTTCAAGACCTGAAAATCACTCCTAGGGTTCCTCAAGAGAACAAGGTTGAGGTAGGTTGCGCTCTCCAAATTATTGAGTATTGCAGCATCAAACTTCATTGGGATCGATCCACCCTCCCATCCACGAGTCATCTGCTACAGGGGAAGTCGACTATTTTATACTCACAGAACTGTAAAGTAATAGAAGTCCAGATCAGTCTAGGCAGTGGGAGGAGCTAAAAGGTGGGAGGGGCTAAAATGAGGTACCAAGAATTATGAGGTCCATAAAACACTATTTTTCAACAATATCTGACCAAAAAATGAAATATGAGCTTTGGTGGACACTCCCTTTAAGTGCGACTTATCTTTACTGTCCAAAGGAGAAATTATTTCAATCCAGAAGTATGATAGTTAAAGAATGAACGCTTATTTCTGATTGGTTGTTACAGTTTAATATATAATGATAAAATAGATAAATCTGAGTCATCATCTCTGTTTCCCCTGTAGGATACGCACTCAGTTGTATGGATTGCCGATCTGCGGATGAAAAGCAGTGTATTGGCCCCACACTCACTTGTGCACACGGCTTTGTATGTAAAGCTGAAAAAATAACCTTCAAAGGCCGTAAGTTTTTTAATAACTATGGAATCGAAAGTTATCCCTTATGTCTGACCGTTCTAAAAAAAGTCTCCTGGCAGTGCTAAAAAAAAAAATTAACTCAGGGTTGCTTCTCTGGCCCCTTCTCATGTAGTATCTTCTTTGCGCCACTAGATGTCCTCAGTCTTTAAAGTTCGAATGATGCTCAGCATTACCCAACTCAGAAGACTGGGAACCTTCTGTGAGCGCAGTGTGCAAGCACCTATCCTATGGGAGACAGCACACCTAGCTATATACATAGACATATACTGAAAGCACTGCTCTGAGCTTTTTTTTTATTTTCATTGCAATAAATAAAAGAATTCATTTTCCTATAGACTGCAACGTGACAGGAAGCTATGTTAAGACCTGTGCACCCATAAACCAATGTGCCCTCAAAGGAATTGCCAGGTTTCCCAAAGGAATGAATTTAAAGATGAGTACCTCATGCTGCACCACCAACAACTGTAACCCAGATCAACCTACCTGTAAGAGTTTACTTTTCCTTCCTTTTATAATTGCTTTAATTCAAGAGTATTTTTATCGGGGACACAATAATTAAACCACAAAAAGGTCAAACCCTATCTGAATATAAAACTGTTCCCATATGTCTGGTTCCCTATTGAAAAGAATTGGCTTAATTGTTATCCCACTGGCCACTTGATAAATGGGAAGAAATCTAACTAATGCTCAGATGGCAATGTCAACATGTTCCCTCTTTCTAGCACTATCTCAGCAGCGCAGCTTACACTAATCTCTCTTCCAAATATTAATAACTCAGAAGCTTAGCTCACCTGGTTCCTTCTTCTTAGCAGTAGCTCAGCAGCTCAGCTCCCTCTTTTCCCTCCTCCTATCGATAGCTCAGCAGCTCAGCTCAACTTTTTTCCACCTCCTGGCAGTAGCCCAGCAGCTCAGCTCATCATCTCTCCCCCTACTAGTAACTCATTAGCACACCCTGTTCTCTCCTCCTATCAATAGCTCAGCAGATCACCTGACATTGTTCTCTCTTCCAAACAGTAATTCAGCAGCTTGGCTCACTCTGTTCCTTCCACAAAGCAGTAGTTCAGCTCTTTCTGTTCCCACCTGCTAGCAGTAGCTCAGCTCTTCCTGTTCCCTTCTGGTAGCAGTAACTTAGCAGCTCAGATCACCCTGCTTCTTTCTACCAGACTCAGCCTGTGCTGCTACACACTCCTATTGGCAACACAGCAGCTCAGCTCCCCCTCTAAATAGTAGCTAAGCTGCTGCTGTCCTAGTAGTGTCTAGTTATTGACTCAATGGGCCTGATTTAATAAAGTTCTCCAAGGCTGGAGAGGATACACTTTCACGAGTGAAGCTGGGTGATTCAGCAAACCTGGAATGGATCTGGTCTATAATTGAAAACATTAACTAACAAATAGCAAATTACTTTTAGGAAATCCATCCCAGGTTTTCTGGATTATTTAACTTCACTGATGAAAGTGTATCCTCTTCAGCCTCAGAGAGCTTTAATAAATTAAGCCCAATACCCCCCTTACTATGCTCCCTTACTCCCCCTCCCTGATTTCCAGCACAACCCTTCTCCATATCGGCCCTGCCTTCCTCTGTCTCAGCAGAATATCATATTTAAAATACAGAATTATTTTTTTCTGGCAATCTAAATCATCTCTTCTTCTCTCCATCTAAGTTCCAGCGGCCGTTTTAAAGCACAATGGGATAGAATGCCCATTCTGCATGTCTGAAGGCAGCGACTGTTACTCTTCCGAAAACATGCCCTGCACCGGCAATGAGACCATGTGCATTTACCAGACTGCAGACATAACAGGTAATTATAATGGATCATTTATTTTATTCTTTCTTTTATTGTATTCTAATCTTATATTATTCCCAATCATTTTTAGATCAGCTGATTTAGGACCTTGGAACAATAAAGTAAAACTGTTCCAAAACTATTATAGGATGCATTAAAAAATCCCCTGAAACGCCTCCTTAGTCCCTTCATTCCCACCAATCATCAAGTTGCTTTTTTCAAAAACACCTTTAAAATGGTTTTGTCCCCATCTACGTCCGGGGTCACAAGTTCCACCATGATGTGTCTTCCGGGAATGATGACCACTGCAGTCCATGCACTATGATGACCAGTCTCAGTGTCGCCCCCCTCTGTGATATCATCATACCCTTGTGAGGGTCTTTAGGACCTTTGAGAACCCCAATGATGTACATCCAATAGAAAGTGTTCATGTAACTAGGAAGCAATCTGGACAGTCAAGGAAGGATCCTTCCATTCTGTAACCCAGAAGAATCAAGCCCTAGGGGTTAAGACCCACCAGATCACATGATTTGGGGTGTGGGTATCTGGGGCTTTGAAAGCTATGTACACAGGTGCAATTTCTGTTAATCTTTCATAGTCATTTCCAGTGACAGATGAACTAATGAGCACTGTGTTCTATATCGAAGGAAGGGGGAAGGATGAATGAGTAGCACCCGACTGTGCTCGTCTTTATTGACATGCATAGCAATCATTCCCAATTGGTCAGTAAACAATGACAGGGACCACTGTAAGCATGTCAGATTTTCATCTAAGACCAGCACATTTGTTCTTCTTGGGTGACAATGAAGAATAAATAATTGAAGGATTAGATACCTTGTGCAGTGAACCTTATGAAAAGTGCTACTGTTCAGATTTACATGATTAAAATTCAATCAAAGATTTATTTTATTATTTGCTTAGACCGGCATTTCCACACCAGGGTTCCATGAAATTCTAGGGTTCCTCCAGAGGTTGCTATGGGTTCCTTGAACAAGTTGTACCAGTTACATCACATTTCTCAAGGGGTATGTAAAGATAAGGGGTGTCAATCTGAAATAGAGGGCCAAAATTAAAAACGTAGACAATGTCGCGGGCCAACCTTGAAATTTATTGAAAAAATTGAGGACTTTTTTTCTCATTAGATATAAAATTTCATCATATGGAAACAAAGAGGTTTTGCTTCACATTCAATCTGGAACAAGCATATAATAGAAAAAGGCATACGATTTTTTTTTAAATTTTAAGAAAAAAATCTTATGCCTCTTTCTCTGTTTGTAGCCTTCTGAATTTAATTTAAATGGGAACCTTTTTGCACAGGCTAACAATAATAACAATATTCTTCTATGAAAATCCAACTATTCAAGTCCATGCCTTGGAGTAGCAAGGAAAAGTACAGCTGAAGGGGTAATGCTGGAAATGGCAGACGCGGCCCATGCGGAGCTAAATGGCCCACCGCTGGAACTCCCTCTTCAATGAAATAGCGTCGCTACTAAAATTGCCGGCATTACTTGGTCTATAAAACAGTCCAATGCGGGGCCACACATAGGCATGAAAAGTGTAATGACGCGAGTAATGCCGGGAATTGTGGTAGCGGCGCTATTTCAATGCAGTGATGGGCCAGCTGCAATTCATATTTAGGATACCTTTGGGGGTCAAAAAAAAGGATGTTGGGGGCCAAATTTGACAGAGTTTGATTTGACCCCTGGTATGGATGTTCTCATTTGGATAAACATCAATATCACTCCTACATAACCTAAAAAAAGGTTTATACATCAAAGAAAACATTATTTTATGCTCCATCTATGCATATCTTATTATGTGCCCCATATTTATATTATCTATTAATACATATCCATCACCAACATCTTTAAATATTTCACATTTATATTTACCTACATCTATCCCCATAACCGTTATGGCTTTATTTATCTTGATGCCCCAATTCTAATAGCAGATATTACAATTATGGATTAATGACCAATCAAAATATTCCTTCCCTTTCCTACATGTCCCTTAAAAGGAAAAAACCTTGTTCTGTCCATCATGCTTTTTAAATGATCATCACTGTAGTGTATTAGATTTATCCTTTCAATCTCTAAATATATTCCCCGTAAAGTTTATTGAGAACTATATTCTAACTTATTTCCTAGATACCATGGAATATAGGATTATTTTAAATTTTACATTTTTGTTAAAACAGATTGTAATTTGTATTTCCTTAGTGGGAAAATCATTAGAACGGAAAGCCTTTCGTGGTTGTGCCACACAAAGCATCTGCAATCTCATACGCTTGTCCTACGGCTCCAATGGAATCCACACCGACATTAAGATCTCCTGCACCAGTGGGACCAAAGGTCTCCAAAACGGCTTCTACATCTTAGCTATCATTTGTCCTTTTTTGCTGAAATTGTTTGAAAATGTTTAAGAAAATGTAAAAAAAGAATAAAGGGTTCTGTGTCGAAGGGTAAATATATGGGCTTAATCACATGGGCCGTTGGGTGTACAGGGACAGGGCAACTGGACGCCAACCAATGATCAACTGCCTCCTATGTGCTCCTAACATTGAAATAAATGAGAATGGTGCACACATACCTGCCCATGTGATTGAGTCATAAGGCTTTTGGGTAAATTTAAAAATGTTTGGGCCAAATAAAACATTTTGACCTGATTAACAAAGCCACGCCATGTTATCTGTAATCAGTTTGACCCTGGAGACCCAAAATCAAAAGATGCATGATTATGTAGCCAAAAAAGCCCAACTTTACCTTGTGGGAAGAGTAAACATTTCTATTCCCCAACATTTCCTAAAATAAAAAAAATCAGCAGCTCAGCTCTTCCTGGCAATACTTACCCCACTTCCGGCACTGATCCCACATGCTCATGGCCTGGATGTCCAGTGCCGGATATCTTAAGGACTGAATGACCGCCATTGTGATGGCCATGTCTCATGGCTCTGAGAAGCTGCAGAAAAAAATATTCTATGATCTAGAAGTTTCAAGAAAAGGAGATTTTAGGGAAGCTCAGAAGGAAGCTCTACAAAATTTGCAGCAAATGCCAAAATGTTTTTCTGGTTGCAATATCAAGCTCATAAAAATATTTCTGCTTGTGCCTAACGATAAATATTGATTATTCTTGCTTGAATTTTTTTATAATCTTTGCACTGTTACTGTTTGACTTCCGACTTTCTGTGCTGTTTAGTAAGTAAGTTATCACCCTATATCTGTGGTTTGTAATAATAATTGTCAAGACTAAGAACTATAATAAAGAAAAAGTCTTCAATACTTTATGTCTTGTTCTGATTTCTATGGGCTCTACTTATCAATGATTCCCCTGTCAATTCGCTCTAAAATCATTCTTTTTATTTGTTTATTTCCTATTCATTTACTATTGTGACAGCTGTGCACTTTTGATGGTTGGCCACTAGGAGGCAAAACAAGTCATTGTTTTAATAGGAACTGCCAGTGCAATCTGCCAGGGAATTTCAGATGAATTGTTTGGGGAAAAATGTAAAAGCAGAGCTCTTTATTAAGCCATATCAATATGAGTATATGAAATATGAGGTGGTCACTTAAAGGCTGGATTCACTCTGCAGGTGTTAAAATACATGCAAATGTGTGAGCTATTATCACATTTATCAAATATCATATATGGCGGCTTACCTGTCCCAAGATATTCAGGCTGCATTAGTTTTCTTCTGGCTTTTATAATCACCTAGTAATCCTATAAGTAACACATTTCCTGTCCAAGGGTTACAACACTCTATAACTATAAAGCAACTTTTCTCATTTCTATAATTTAGGGGAAGGTTCTCTTTAAGAAGACATCAAGGGTCCCTTAGACCCCTGATTTCATGAAATTTAGGCTGTCCAGGCACAAACTGCGCTCAATCAGATTCTACCCCATTGGTGTGATGGCTTCCATCCCAGGGGTGACAGCCTCGAACCCAGGGCTCATTGAGTAGCGATTGGGGGGCTTCACAGATGCCTAATTCACAGAAAACCCCAAAGCCAGCTCTTCATTAATGAAATCACGGCTACAGCAGCTGTAACTATACAATATGACAGGAAGGAGGGCCACTTTAAGGCAATGCTTTGGCAAGAATTGCTATCGGAGCACCGTTTCAAAATGGATAATTATCAGTAATAATTATTGTTTTTTACAGGATTTGGCTACCATACACAACTCCATGGTAGGTGGACAATGTTATCTCAGACAGACAGGAATTTCCCTATCCTTGGATCTGTGCCCGGATATGACTGTGCTGATGATGATGTACTAATGCTAATGATGTGAACCCATCCCCCACCCATCTTTTTTATTACCCCAGCTTTTTGACCCAATGAACTTAATGGATGATATAAAGCATCCTGGTTGACACCCTTCGGAGCTAATTTACCAAAGGGCTACACACTGTTCACTTACCAAGGCTTATTATCACCTTTAATGGTGATATGAACCTAGCTAACTAAATGCAGCAATAGTTCACTCTGTAAAGAATACCCAATCACGTGCAAGGAAATCTAAAAAACACAGGATTTTTTCGATGCATGTGATTGGATGCCTGAAGTCAACAGAGCTGCATCTCATTTGCTAAGCTAAGTGAAGCATCCATTGCATGGTGATTATTCACTTTGCTAAGTTATACTATTAATACCAAGACTTTATACATGTCTTACCCCCATACATGGTCAGATAGTTTAGGGACTTTCAACAAATTAAGATACATTTACAATTAAACTGTTATTTATGCATATATGAAAACTAAAATATCAGTACAAAACATGGTATAAAATCCTGTATTAGCAATGAATGACAAGGCAAAACCTTAGCCATCAAAGGAGCCTGTGTGTCTCTTCCTTGAATAGGAGCCGGAATCTTTGCACCATAGGACTAATTAGTCCGCATATCATTTTGGTGAAAGGACCAATTTCCATTTCTAAATTTGAGCTAATGGGACTAATATTTGTGATTAGTATAACATTTGCCAGTTCATCCAAATTATCAGAAATTTGAATCCCATGCCTTCTATTGGAATTTGGTAAATAATTTTTGTATCTTGAACCCTAACATGTGTCCTTGTGTCCTAACCTGTGCATTACTTCTTTATTAAAGCAGACCTGTCATTTTTTGGCTTTTATATGAACCTCATATTATAAAAGGGATCTAAATCCAAAATACAAATGTTTAGATGTGCTTGATGCATTAATTTGTTTTCACATGCTAAAATTCTTTTTGACCTGCTGATTCAAATAATAACACATTTCCTGTCTTAAGGTGACAACATTTACTCCCCTGTATCAGGACAACAGGAAGGGACAACTGACACCCTCTCTCTACATATCTCCTTGATCCTCTTTTCTCTTTCTCTCTTCTCAATTCCCTCTACTTTTGTTTTTTTTCTCATTGATTCTCTCTCCTAAATTCTCTCTTCTTTTTATCTCTCTCTCTCTCTCTCTCGCCTCAATTCTATCTTTTTCTTTCTATTTTCTCGCTCACCCCTCCTTTTCTTCTCCTCCTCTGTCTGTCTCTGTCTACCCGATCCTTTCTTCTCTCTTTCTCTCTCCTCGATCCTCTCTTTTTCTCTCTCTTTTCTCACTCCCCCTCTTCTCTCTCTCTCTCTCCTCTCCCCCTCTCTTCCTCATCCTCTCCTTTCTCGCTCCTGGATTCTCTCTTATCTTACTCTCTCTCCTCGATCCTGTCTTTTTCCCTCTCCTTTTTCTATCCCTCTTCTCTCCTCTCTTTCCCATTCTTTTCCTCTCTTTTCATTCTCTCTCTCTCCTTTTCCCCTCCCTCCTCTTTCTTCTCTCCCCTTCTGTCCTTCTCTTGGATCCTCTGTTTTTCTCTTTCCTTCTCACTTTCTCTTCTGCCACATGGGTATGGTCTAATGTTACCATTTTTCCTTAGGCCCTGGGTATTTTTCAGCAGCTGTGATGGAGGCAAAAGAAGTGAAGGAAGGGTTTAGCATTTCGGCACTGTATTACTTTAAAAAAGTGTATGCTCTATGAGGGGGTGCTGAGAAGTTCCTGGCTTTGCCCCATTCCAGATGAAATAGAAAAATGAGTGTGGGGGCATATGACAGCCCAATATCTTAGTATGTAACTGTGCAAATATCAGGTCTTTGGGATTCTTAAAACAGTTTTGTCGTTTAGTGAGAAGCTGTGATGGCAGAGGTACAAGCAAGTTTCACGTCGTTGGAGTTATGGGCCGTCATGAAGTTTTTGTTTCTCCAGGGAAAGTCAGCAAAGGACATTCACACTGAGATGTCACAAACACTGGGAGAGAAGTGTCCTTCCTACAGCACTGTCAGAACCTGGATATCTCGTTTCAAGACTGGGCATTTCACCGTTGAAGATGAGCCCCACAGTGGGCGCCCTCAAACTTCAACTGACCCGGCAGCCTGCGATGTCCATGAGCTGATTATTGAGAACCCGTGAATATCCGCAAAAAAGATAGCCCAGATACTTGACATCTCAAGGGAGTGTGTTGGGTTTGTTATCACCACTATCCTAGACATGCGCAAGCTTTCATCAAAGTGGGTGCCGAGGAATGCGTTGAAGCATCCAAAGCTGTTTTGGCCCATTGTGAAGCTGCCAGGACTTTTTGGCTAGGTTAGTGCCTGAGGATGAAACCTGGCTCCACATCCATGATCCTGAAACCAAGGAACAGTCAAAGGAATGGCACCACAGCGGGTCCCCATGGCCGAAGAAGTTCTGAACCCAGAAATCGTCCAAAAAAGTCATGGCGTCCTTTTTCTGGGACATAGACGGTATTCTGTTGGTGGACTTCCTACCTCAGGGCTCTAGTATCATTGGAGTATTATGCCAACCTCCTGGACCATCTAAAGGAGGCAATTAGGATGAAACACTGTGGAAAGTTGACCAAAGGGATCCTTTTCTTGCAGGACAATGCACCTGTGCACACGTTCAACGTTGTGGCTGCCAAATTGAACACCCTGGGTTCCAATTGGTCCACCATCCTCCCTACTCACCTGACCTGGCCCCTTCAGACTATTATCTGTTCCCGAATTTGAAGGAACACCTGAAGGGGCAGCGTTTTGAGGACATTTCTGACGCCACAGATGACGGTCTATAAAAGCTGCAACTACGCTGTACCAAGTGCATCAGTCTCAGGGGGGAATATGTTGAAATGTGTTAAATGTGATATGTGTTATTTCATATCTCTGGCTCTCTTCTTTTAGGGCAAAGCTGGGAACTTTCCAGCACCCCCTTGTATGTCCCTTTAAAACTGTGTACTTGCCTGGCATATAAATATATATATAACTGCTAGGTTGCAATATTTCATCTATATTCTGTGGTTCCATCAGATTTTGCTACCTCCAGTGCTGAAGTCTCACAGTGTTGCCTAATCTTACCCTTTTCTTGGTTAACATTCTAATAATAACCCCTTCTTTCCAGGCACCTAACCCTAACCCCCATGCCCACTGCTTAAACTGAAGCCCCCCAGCCCGGTGCATACTCTAAACCCTCTGCCCAGTGTTTACCCCCTAATCCTTCTGCCCAGTGGGTAAACTAAATCCCTCCATCTGATGCCTGACCTACCCACGACCGAACCCCTAACCTTTGCCCTCCAGTTTCCTAGCAAATCAAAATCTGATGGAACTCGGGCTATGAGTAGAAGCCTGGTCATATTTTCCAGGCTGCATTTAAAATAAACCCACAGAGAATACCATAAACCCAGAGATAAGTATTAAACATTGACCTACATTGTAGATTGTAGAACGAGTAGATTTCATTCTCATCATAGCAGATACTGCAGAAGAGGCGGTTATCTGACATAGTCAGACAACCAGGACATGAAAAACTGTACTGGTGGCTTTTATAAAATTTGTTTTCTTGAATCACTCAGGTCACAAAGGGGAGTATTTATAAATCAAGGAATCTGACATCCACTGAAACATTCCCTTGTGGGGATTCTTGAAAGTCTATGTGTTTCAATGGTAGTAGTTGACTTTCCACTTGAGAATGTTTTAATGAATGTCACACAAATAACCCCCCCCCCCCCAGAAGACCCCCAGATTTTAGTCTACATAAGAGAATGTTCAAGTGCTTTAAATCTTCATTCAAGTCTCTAAAATATTTTATTCATTGCTTTGAAAAGGCAAAGGAAACAAAGGAAACATAGGGGTTAAAGTGGAACTACAATGAGCCGACATAGGTTGCCGAGGCACTGGTGAACATAACTTAATCTCCTATGATTGTCCTCTATCAAGAACATAGGAGGAAAATATTTCACATCTGCAATATATTGGCCTATTGTCACATCACTCTCCACCCACAACAGGCGTTCCACCACTTGCAACTCAAGCTCCTTTAAACTTCCATCTGTCCTTTATGAATACTGGGGAGCCTAGAATCATAATAATCCTGAAATTATTAAAGCCCATTGTTGGCAAAATGTATAATAAAAATGTAACCAGTATATCAGTTCAAATATTTATGTGTATACTCAAATATAAACCCAGATTTTTTTTAACCTGACAATTAGAACACCAAGTTTGATTTGTATTTGGGTCACACTACTAGATGCCACTCTTGTAAAGCATAAAACAGATTTTTGCCACCTGAGCCAGAGTTTGTAACACTTCATTGTAGGACACAGCGCCATTTATTGGTGACCAACAACAATGCACATAATATTGTTGCACAATAATGACCAGCAAAGGATTATTATGGATCTTAACCATCTAAAAAGTACTCCCCTTTTTCCTCTTTTTTCTGTTGATTACTGTTTGGAATGTTAGCAGTGACAGATGTATTTTGTGCCCTAGGTTTATACTTAAGTCAATGTGGTTTTCCTGCTTTTTCGGATTACAAATGTTAAAAGAAAAGTTTATATCCAAATTGGTTTATATTTGATCATATATAGCACTTATTATGATAAAACAGCAAATTATCTTTTATACAAGCCCCCCACCTGATCTCTGTAGCTGTGTGCATTGTGAAATCCTCATCAAAATGGGCTGCTAAAGGTTTTCAGTTTTACTTTGACTTTCATATAGGCAATATAAAGCAGATGCATAGAAAGAGGGAAGAGAGAAGAGTTGTTAGACCCAACGGAATCCAACTTTAATGCTTCTGGTGTGAAATGTGATCTTGAATTGCTCCACATCGGCCATAACCACACAGACCATTGAGGGAGTGTTTTCCCCTTCATTGTATTGCCCCATAGATTTGAAGTCACAGTATAAGGTTGCAAGTTTTTCCTCTTTAAACAAAATGTATAAGTATGACTGAAAATCATGTTATATGTTAATCTGTGAACTAAAGATTTTTAGAATTTTTAATGCAGTATATCTTTTTCTTTCTATTTTATGCTATTATTTTTTTTTATTTATCATGAATACAATTCCAACTTTCAGGTTGCAAAATAAGTAACCCACATAGATTGCTACTTCTGTGTTGGCTGTAATTTAACATGTTGTGCAAATTGAAACTTTGTCCCCTGCACAGCAAGTCTCTTCATATCTGTATCATAAAAAATAATATTACAAAACTGCAGATGTTGATCTGTCTAATGCACTATGATATGATTTGATAATTACCCGAGTAACAACCTAATTTGGCATCAGTCCAAGGCTCCAGACAATGTTTTCCATGCTCTCATATTTTTTCTATACATTCAATTACATAGATACATTTCAAATAACTAAATCATACATTCGGCATAAAAAAAGCATAAAATCAGATAAAGGATGAATAATAATATAACAAACAGCAAAACACCTGGCAATTTTTTTTATTTTTAGGCTGCCTTTAATCTAAACAGCAAATATCAACTTCCTTGCTCACTTACCTACTTGGGTTGAGGTTGGTGATCTTATCAAGTGTCAGAAAATTTCATACACTCACACTAATATAAAACATTTTTTATTTTATTTTAATAATTTAGAATATGGAAAGACATACAAAAATCTAAAATCAAATACTTTCCTATGGTATATTCAGATATTAGATTTACATGAACTTTCATGATCATCCTAGGCAAAAATCAGGGGGGCATTTATTTTTTTATTCTCCTGTGGATTCGATCCTATTTTCATTTTAATATTTTTCTCTTTAAGGTTTACTTTTCCCCATTGCTCCATTTTCCTTGCCTTATGCTCGTAAAATTCACCCATTCAAAATTCATTTAATTATTCTTCAAAATATCTAGGCATTTGTTTATTGTCAAATGACATTTTACACTGTAGTCAATAGTAAACTCAAAATTTCGTAGATTTTAGGGTTTAATTTTCACCATTGTTGTTGGGGATGTCTGGGAGACCTACAGAACAATGTCACAAAACAAAAAATGTAAAAAGCATGTGATTTCGCTCAAAATTAACAATCAGATATAGTCAGGAATTGATGATTTTTTAAATGTAGGATATTAGCGGCTACCTACCTTTTTATTTATTATTATTAATAAACAGGATCTATATAGCACCAACATATTACACAGCGCTGAACAATATTATGTTAATTGCAAAGCCCCTGAACATAGTATTTTCTACAAAATTGGAAGGATTTACATTGTATTTTCTAAAGAATTCTAAGGGAACTCTAAAGGTGCGTACACACTTCCAATTTTTATCGTTCCAATCGAACGACGAACGATCGATTGGGCAAAAAATCGTTCGTAAAAAAGTAACCAACGACGCCGACGAACGAGGAAAGTCGCTGGAAACGAACGACCGGACCGACGGATCGGATTGGACGACGATCATTGACCATCGTTCGTGTGTACGGTCGTTCGTTGATCGTCCATGTTCAGAGCATGCGTGATGAACGAACGTCCGTTCACTTTCCTGTCGTGCACATAGTTCCTCTATCGCTTAAACGATCGTATCTATTGTGTGTACAATATCTACGAACGATCGTGTCGTTAACTCTATGTGCAGGATCGGTGCTATACGATCGTTCATATATATCGTGCATGAACGTTCGTCGTTCGTTTTCCAACGATAATAATTGGAAGTGTGTATGTAGCTTAAGGAATTGGGGGATCTATAGGAGCATTTTTCAATCAATGTAGGTATAGGGAACCAAAAAAAAATGTCAAATTGAAGTGTTAATTAACACTAAAATGTCCTTCCTTAGCATCCAAATAAGTTTTTCTCCTATGTGACACGTTCACACATTGTTTGGACCTATTATAATATAACAGCCTGTGTGTGACAGTTGTAGTACCAAACAATACAATGTTTAACATTTGGTAACATTTCTAACATGGTTGTAGGATGTTTAAATTATTTTTTATTTTACTGCTATTGTCACCCAGCCTATTATAATAAAATAGTTTTCCAAGCAAAGTGTGAAAGTGTCATATTATTATTATTATTACACAGTATTTATATAGCACCAACATATTATGCAGTGCTGTACAAAGTCCATAGTCAAATCACTAGCTGTCTCTTAAAGGAGCCCACAATCTAATGTCCCCACCATAGTCATATGTCTAATACAGTCAAAGGTCAATTTTGGTAGAAAACCAGGTAACAGAACTGCATGTTTTTGGAATGTGGGTGGAAACCGGAGTACCCGGAGGAAACCCACGCACGGGGAGAACCTGCAAACTCCACGCACATAAGTCAAAAACTGCTTGGAATGTTAATAAAGAACATTTAAACAGAAGGCTAATTAACTTTTTTATTGCCATATAAATGCATTTGTTTGTTGATTGCCTATACCTAAAAAAATTTTGAATTTATTCTTAAAAAATGCTCCTATTAGTCCTCCTGGCTCCCCCAGCAATTTACATAAAAGTTTGGCATCTGCAATAGCCTACGTTTTAAAAATCAGTAATTTCCGCCTATATTTTAATAGTAATTTTGGACAAAGCACATGTTTTTTTTTTTGTTTGGAGCATTGTCCTATGGGTCCCGCAGACATTTGCAGCAATTATGGTGACCGTACAGCTATCCTGTCCAGTCACTTATTAACTGCAGGGAACAGGGAGGACGCAGCGGGACGCCTTCTGCTCATTCTCCTCCCTCCATAGATTGAACAGATCTGTCACTTTAATTGATCAATAACCATAATTTCTATTACTACATCAGAATGCCCGTGCAACCCCAACATTTTCTGTTCAATCATGTCATATACCTTGAAGTTAATTATTAATGAATCATCTTTGTATAAATAACTGTATCATTTCAGGGCGATCTATGCCTTCTCATTTTCACCATGGCTTCATTACTGGCAGTTGTGTGTCTGCTATCAGGTCTTCTAGCACCAGGTGAGTCTGCATTTAATTCTTCCACATTGACAGTCATCAGTGTTATCGATTTGTTACATAGACAGTAATAGGCATCCATTATTATATTATTCTATTTAACATAGTTGTTAATTTTTCTAATCTTCTTGATAGCTTAGTCTTTAAATGGTATTATTATTATTATTAAACATGATTTATATAGCGCCAACATATTACGCAGTGCTGTACATTAAATAGGGGTTGCAAATGACAGACGAATACAGACAGTGACACAGGAGGGGAGGACCCTGCCCTGAAGAGCTTACAATCTAGTAGGTGCGGGAACTAACACAATAGGAGTGGTGAGAAGTAGAAAAATACGGAAAGCTTTACACATTTGCGTGGGGGCAAATATAATTTTAAAAATATGAAATGAGGGTAATAATTTATTTTAATGTGGATGAATGAATTATTAATGATGTTTACTATTATATTACATATTTGTTTCTTTGATAATGGTGGCCAGTCTTAATAATTAATTGTTAATATTGTTTTATATTTTTAATATTATTTTATTTATTTGCTAATTTTTTTTATAATTTAGGCTGAAGATTTGTGAGCATTTTTTTACAATCTTATTTTACAAAAAATAAGAAATACTAAATATAATATTAAAACTTTAAAAAAAACAATAGAATTGTATGTACATATTAAGTAAAGTACAGGCAAGATTGTCAATAAGGATAGATACGTTCACACATGAGAAGATTCTTGCCCGATACGAAAGGTTGGGATCGAGAATCTGTACAGTGGTCACCTAACATCGTTGGGTGGTCACCCAGTGGTCACCTAACATCACAAAAGATTGTTTCCAACTACAAAAACTGCAGTTTATCCATTGTCATAGAAGATATATATTAACAAAAATGTCTGAAAATAAAAATTACAAATAAAATAAAATAAATTAAATATCGGTCACACGATCTGGTTTCTGATGGTGTGAAATATAATACAATACTATTTAATTTTTTTTGTTTGTAGTAAAGTTTTTTTTTACTAGAAATGTATTTTAACTGGGTGGGAAGAAGCTATAGGTTGGTGGTGGCCCCTGTATTGATTCTTGTATTGTAAATTAACTATTCAGTAAACTGCCCAAAACAGCTGAAAAGTGCTGGGTGGTGCGCCCAGCTAAAAGGGTCTGGGGGGAAAACTGTAACATATTTATTTTTTTTTGTGGGGGGGGTTAACCAGTTTTGGAACTAAATCCAAAATATAATATATTGCAGCATACTAGTGTGGTGGCTGCTTTTATTTTCTTACTTTTATTCTTTTCCTTTTATTTTCACCCAAATAAAGCTACATACACACGTTCAATAATTGTAGTTGGAAAGGATCTTTCACAATCCTTTCCAATGATAAAAGCCTGAACGAGCGCTGCACAAACAGCTTTGTTCTGCTCTATGGAGGGGGGAGAATGACGGACCCCACTTGTATTAAATCTTTCGCCGTTCCAGATCCGCAAGGATAGATTCATGAATGGCGTCAGATGAGCGTTGTACATTCTCATCCAATACTAGCGCTGATGCAAGTATGAGACGAGAATCAACTCACTTCGTGTCCCCTTATGTCAACATCTCTTTCTTCATTGTATCTATGGATGGAGCCATGGCTGGACTACAAACATGTCTACTTTTGTCCATCTCCAATCTATGGGGGATCAATTGGAGTAATAGTTTATACACAAAAAGTTCTTGGCTGTAAAATCAAATGAGGCCACCATATCAAATGCTAGGATGGGAAATTGGATGAATGGGGATCATTGTGTCACCCTGTTCTCCTTGTCCATGCTGGATTGGTATCAGCTACTGTATGTTTGGGGTTGTTGTCCTGATGTAGTATACATTTTGGAACAATCAGCTGCCTCCATGAAGATATTGCATGATTCATAAAAATCTGCTAGTAGGATTTTTGGCCACAGGTCTTCTTTGATGATCTCTTTTGGCTTTTCTGGAGAATAGATAGGTATAGCTGGGTCCCACTGATTTCTGTCAGTTCTGGGCAGATGGCTCAGCTAGATTTCTGATTTGGAAGCAATGGGAATTACCAAGGGAAGTACCAAGTAAGAATGATGGGTTGGTCTTGATGTCATGTCCGAGGGATGGCTTTTTGGCCATAGTTCTCCCATGAAGACCTCTACTGGCCAGACTTCTCCGGACAGTAGATTGGTGTGGCTGGGTTATGCAGGTTCCTGCTGATGGCTCAGTTAGACATCTTCTGACTTGGAAGGGAAAGGGAAGTACCAAGAGAAAAACGCATGATGTGTTGGTCTTGGCCAACCAATGTGTCCACAGTCGTCAACATTGCCTGTTTCTTTGTGCTTCTTCAAAAGAGCTTGAACTGCACATGTCGAGACCCCAATCTGCTCTGAAATCTAAACCTGGGATAGATCCTGCTGATGTAGTACCTACATTGCTGTGCTCAGTTTTGCCATGGTGAATGACCTGTCTTTTACAATATCACCTTGGTAGTAGAGTTTGGATGTTCCTCACCCAGGTTTCAGCCTCCCTATTTGGTTTTAGTTTAGAACTGTGTGACAACCTACATATGATGATCATCACCACCTATTTGGTAGAATAGGTAATCATAAACTTCACTATAATCCTACAAAATCCCGGACTTTGTCCAAGTGGCTCTAGAAGGATTCATGATGGTTTGGAGGCCAAGGGTGATCACACCAAATATTAATTGTATTTCGAGTTTTCTTCTCTTAGCTCACTTTGTTTTTGTGTAAGTTTTGAGGAATAAGCAATTAAACTTTATATTGGTGAAATGATGATAAATTTAGCATTTTTTTCACATCTGCCTAAAATGTAATGCCCCTACTGTCATAAAGTAACAATGTTTCTTTTTCCATTGCAGGTTATGCCATCTCCTGCGCTCAGTGTTTAACCACAACCTCAACCTCTTGTGGTAGTTCTGCCTTAAAATGTGCCTCAAATCTTGTTTGCATATCTATATATCAATCAACATGGAGTAAGTTACATGGAAAAAGAATGTACCTGATATTTAATTTTACATTAGCTCTCCCTGCAGTGTACTATGCCTCACTGTCTCTACTAATACTTAAGGGACCGCCCCTGACACCATCATCATATGAGCATTCGTATTGGCTAATGGTGTTATAGACTGTCCGACCCCCGAAGAAACCGTATAAAAGGGCAAAAACTATTTTGAGATAATAATCCCGTAAAAAATTAGATGTTTATTCTATATAAAAAACTTTCTATACTATAAAAGTACTTCCTTTACTATAAAAGAAAAGTACCTGCTTTGGAAATAAAAGTGTCTAATTCTGTTTTTTTTTCTTTTTTAGCAAAAAACGGTGAAAGAAAGCAATTTATCAGAGGCTGTGGGAGAAAAAGAGACTGTGATAAATCTGGAGTGTTTTCCATCCCAGAGAGTAAATACAGATTCAGTGCCACATGCTGTGACACAAGCAGTTGCACACCGAAAACTCCTGTTTGTACGTATCAAGAATATGGCTGCATAGATATGACCTACCTAGAGAATGACCGGTGCGGAGAGTGGAATGTAGTTACTCATCTCTTACTGGTGCTGGGGAATCTAAGAAAGTATGGCGTCTGCCATCTTTAGATTTCTAGCTGAAAAGCAAGGCAATTGGTATTTTCAAATGAGGAGGTCAGCAATGGGGTCCTACCCTACCCCAAGATATGTTGCCTTAAAGATAAACTTCGGGCAAACATCAAGCTAATTTCATAAATGGGAGCCACCAAAGGATTTCTGAGTTCTGAGATGTACACTGCTCTGCCACTGCAGCACAGTCCTACACCTATATGTTGGAGCTGTTATCACTTCTTGACTATTAGAAGACCTCTTCAAGTATAATCTTGTCTAAAGGATACAAGTTTGTAGATATGTGGCCATCACATACATTGGAGCTTGCTGGACACCTCATTCCCAAATCTATGGGCTATAATATGGTTTTGCACCCCACACTCCTCCCTTGTATCCTAACATTTACTCTTTTATAAAGGAGTGTTGGTAGGGTTTTGTACCCATGCAATCAAAATATTATTTGTAGGGTCAGGTACTCGAGCTAGAGGAGAAGACCTGGCTACCAACTGGCATACCAATTTATCCCGACTGGTATTCCATATTCGAGTCCTGGGGGTCCACATGCTTTTGGCCATATAGGGTTTACTCTTTTGTTATTTTGTGCAGTGTTATATATTAGTGTACCACATCCCCATACTCTTTTAACTGCAATTTATATGAAAAACGCAGACCTTCAACTGGGGATTTTTTTGGCACCATCTTATTAATAACTTTAACAAATGAAAATCCCTAAAATCAATTCAGAATTTATTCATTATTATATAAAAACATAAAAAAATCTGTACAAAGAAATTTTTTTTTGCTTTCAATAGCTTAACAAATACCCTTTCCTACAGACAGTCTCATCAATTCAAAATGCATTCTTGACGCGTTGTTTGGCTTCATCAGTGAATCATTTTTAAGGAGCCATCATATCTCTTTTTTTAGTTCAGGAATGCCATTTGTAAAACATTAAAAATTCTTACATCTTGATTTATGTGATTATATGGAGCTTACATTACCTTTTTTTTTATTCTTTTAGTGCCAGATTTTAACTTTAATCTTACAACAAAAACCTGCACATATTGTGTGTCTAGCACCGATACAGACTGCAAATCCGAACAGGTCATGAACTGCACAAAGAACGAGGAAAAGTGCGCTACGCAAAATTCAATAATAACAGGTAAGAGTGCAAAGCATACGGCTTTCTTCCTATATTCCTCCCCCTCCTTCCATCTTTTCTCTCTTCTACTCTTCTTTTCACTGCTTCCTTTGTCTCTCTGTCATACTCTTCTTCTTTTTTCTCCTCTTTTCCCTTTGTCATTCCGTTTGCCAATGTTTTCCTTTTTTCTTGCTTTTCCCCTTTTTATTTTTTTTCTCTCTCATTTTCTTTCTGTTTCACATCTCCTTTTGCTATTTCATATCAGCCTCTCCCTCTCTCTCTCTCTTGCTCTTATCCTCTAATATATTTTATCTCTTTCTTTTCTTCTTTTTTCCTCCCTTTCTCCTTTATTTAGTGGGTGTAAATCTTCCTAATACCAAATTTTTATTTTTTCATATTTTTCATTATTTTCAGTTTTACGTTTTTTTTTTATATTTCAGCTGGATCAAATAAACAGAAGTCATCTGTCCGTGGATGCGCCTCAAAAAGTTACTGTGAGCTGAAAGAGCAGAAATCGGAATCTGGTGGAATCAAGACAAACATAGTTATTAAATGCAGCGCATGCACTGCGTTATATTCTGCCCTAACGCTACTTATAACGGTCACCGCCTCCATTATGGCGAATGTCTTCTAGGTTCTGCTTATTTCTTTCTTTCTTTCTTTCTTTCTTTCTTTCTTTCTTTCTTTCTTTCTTTCTTTCTTTCTTTCTTTCTTTCTTTCTTTCTTTCCTGGCTATTGTGGCAGCACACTTCATTAGACACCACCACCAGAATTCCTGTTCTGTTCTCTTTCTGTAATATCTTATTTCTTTCTTTCTTTCTTTCTTTCTTTCTTTCTTTCTTTCTTTCTTTCTTTCTTTCTTTCTTTCTTTCTTTCTTTCTTTCACTTTTGTTAAAAAAGGCAGCCCCCAAAAATTCTAAATTAAAGTGGAATACTGTTCATATGTGTGTGTGCTTATTATTGACGCCTAAAAGAGAATAAAAGCAAACAATAGTTTTGGAAAACAAGGATCCCTCCTCATGTTGGTTCCTTGGGGTGTTCCCATGTTTTTATATTTTATAACATTCATTATATATATATATTTTTTATATTTTTATTTATATTATTTTTATGTATGAGTACTTGTGTTTGAGGCCTTCATTTGCAAAAAACAAGAAAAAAAACCCCTCACCCATTGAAATATTTGCTATTCTTCCCCACTGTGCCTACCTCTCCCAAACCTTCTTAGCTGCCTAGATAAGCATATTTCTGACCTACCCACATTGCTTGAAACATCAGACTGTCAAAACTGAGTATAAAGCTTGCTGGGTGTCACTTATTGCTGCAATCAGCCTCTTATATTCTTTCAGCAGCCCAAGCTGAACTCTTTCATTTACTTATTTTCATATTTTTTAATATGGTCCAAAGATCAACGAGAATATAAAAAGTTTCATAACCACGAGCAGTCAATTTATTATATAAAGTGTTATATTATACAGATATATAGCACTACAGAAACCCCTATTGGTAAGGCTAATATTTCAGTGTAATCCTCAGGCATATGATGGCAGACCCCTTTGCACCTTGCAGTGATGACAGATCAAGGATCCTGCAATTACTGCATCCCCGGCAGATAATATCATTGTCACCAAGTCCTTCAGGCCCATAGCAAGCTTTATCAGTCATTAAGCAGCCCTTGAGTTACATTGTTCCAGGCATGTAGGTTTATTCAATCAAAAATTTATAGAAAATAAAATATATATTTATAAAAAATCCATAGAAAATAAAATATATACTATTATACATATATGTATATATAAAATGTTATTTTGGAAAAGTTTAAAGGCTTTTTTGTGCATTCCAACTGGGGAAGCTCTGCTCACTTCCTAGAATTGGCACAGCTCCTGGTTTCTTCTTACGTATCATAAATATATGCCTTAGGTAAGAATTGTGAAAAGGCTTCTCCTTTCTGGTCAGAAACAAAATGTCTGATGCCAACCCCAAGGTAAATTTTAGTGTTGGTGTTCGAATTTGAGTTGTTCTTATATTCAACCAGAATATGGCTTTTCGAATTCGGATAGACCCGACCCGAAAACCACGGTATTCGACGGTAAAAATTTGGGAAAAAAAATGTAAAAAACGTGTTTAAAAAAAATAAACGATAATTTTAAAGTCATTTATTGAATTTTTTTTTTAACTAACTTTTTTTATTTTACAGGTTTTCACACAATGACATTATGATTCCCCTGGCTGTGCAGCCGTGGGAATCCTCGTGTCATTGTGGGATCTCTGGGCACTATAGGTGATGAATGGGGACTTATAGTGCCCGGAGATCGTAGTAGAACTGCATAGGTAATCTGCAGTTCAGTTCCATTTGTGACGTCACTTGGGAAACGGAACTGCAGACCGTTGCTTATACATTTTAATGTTAAGGACCTGTAATTTTTTTATGTTATCATTGTATTTGAATAATGCTTTTCACATTTTAATCCATATGCTTCGTTTCAACATCACCTGAGAAAGCAAGATGTGGCGAAACGCGTAGGTAAATGAGACCATTTATTAACTTCTACTACACAGGTCTTATGACCTTCTACTGTCCACTCTAAGTCCAACCAGAGGACAAAGTAGGAATACTCTGTTTAGTTTAGATATTGTTACTCAGACCATGGGTTGATGGTTGAACACCCTATTTCTACATATAAATAATCAGTTAGAATTTTACTACATACCAGCCAGTATTTTTGTATTTTGAGATACTTTAGTAACAATGCACAACAAGTCCATACTCCTGAAGATTGGATGCTCTACGTTTTAGAACTTTTATACTCCTTTTATTCTTCTTTTGATGATTACTTTGCTTATAACCTTTAATTTTCAGGGTCTGTAATTCCTTTATGTTATCTTGTAATTTAATAATTTTTTTAATATCTTGGTCTATAAGCTACATCTCAACCGCCCCTGTGGAAGCCGGATATGACGAAAAGCGTCAGGAAATGACATTATTTCTTAACTTCTACAACACAGGCCTTATGACCTACCTCTGTCCACTCTAAATCAAACCAGAGGACAGAGTAGGAATACTCTGTTTAGTTTAGATAATGTTACTCAGACCATGAATTGATTAATTAAATACACCATGGTTGGGTTACAGCTAATATGATGTACTATATGGAACCTATGCATGTATAAAGTCCTAATGTACTGCATATACTGGGTAATTTACTCAACAATATACTTCTTTCCTTGCCAAAAAACTCTCTGCCTTTCTTCTTTGGCTTAACATGGATCTATGTCAGCAGTTCAGTCTAGCACTCTTGTTCAATAATCATCATTGGAAGCAACCACTGCTTATAAACTTTAATGTTCAGGACCTGTAACTTCTTTATGGTAATATTGTATCTGAATAATCCTTTTCACATCTTAATCCAAATGCTACATTACAATATCCCCTGAGAAAGCGCCAGAAGTGGCGAAATGTGTCAGAAATAAGACAATATTTTAACTACTACACAGGTCTTATGACCTACTTCTGTCCATCCTAAACCAAATTAGACAACATGGCAAGGATTTACTTAAATTAAAAAGTCTTGGATGGACCTTTGAACAATTAAAACCTCTGAAAATCAATTTGATTAAAAAGGATTATAAAGGAGCCACCAAAATAATTTTCTCTCCCTCCAGTTATGAGATTTACACAGCTCTGCCACTACAGCACAGTCCCACACCTACAGGTTGGCACTGTTACCACTTCTTTACCCCTAGGTGGTCTTTCCGAACATATTCTTGCCCATAGGATACACGTTTGTAGATATTGGGCCATCCCTTACATTTGAACTAGTAGGACATTCCAATCCCAGAACTATGGGCAATAATATGGATTTGCCCCCTCCCTACTCCCCTTTTGACTAAAACAACCTCCACTTTTCAATTAAAAAATGTTGATGGGAATTTCTGCCCATTCAATCTAAAGAGCATTTGTGAGGTCAGGTACTGAGGTTCGAGAAGACCTGGCTTCCAATTGGCCTACCAATTTAGCCCAACTGGTTCCATATGGTTGAGATCTGGGCTCTGTGCATGCCACTCAAGCTCCTCCATACCAAACCAATCCCACCATGACTTTATGGAGCTGGCTTTATACACCGGGACACAGTCACGTTGGAAGAGAAAAATGGCCTTCACCAAACTTTGACAACAAGGGTGGAATAGACAATTGTCTTTGATATCTTTGTATATTGAAGCATTAACAGGGCACTTCACTGGAAACACCTAAACTCGATCATTTCGAGGAGTGGGTTTGGAAAGGGTTTTTTTGAGAAGGGGGAGGGCACATATTTTGGCCAAATAGGGTTTGCATAATTGTTTAATTTTTTTAGTGCCACCTTTAAACTACACAAACAGCAAATCCTGCCCATATTGTGTGTCCAACAACGCTACAGACCGCCAATCCAACCAAATGATGTCCTGCACAGAGAATGAGATTAAGTGCGCTACACAAAATACAGAAGTGACGAGTGGGTGCAGCAAAATTCTAATCAGTCATTAATTCAAATCAATTATGCAAAATCTAGACCAAAACTTAGACCTGCTCATAGTCAGAACCTGGTGCAGGGCTGTTTGTGTTTGTATTTCTTTAGTATTGTATGCAACAAGGCTACAAGATTACATTTTCATTGTTTATTTGTTGTTTTAGACATGTAAATATAAAATGTAAAAATGAAATAAAATATGAAAATATTTATTATTCCTTCTGATATCTAGAAGGTGCCATAAGCCTTAAGATACATACACACATCAAATGGTTGTTATTCAAGACGAACAGTTGTACCTACCTTAGGTGAAAATCCAGCATATATACATTGTGCAACAATCCACCGTGTTAGAATTTTGAACAAATGATAAGGAATGATCTAGTGAATGTACATACATATGTACGTACAATACTTATTCATTTATCTGTCACTGCAAACGATCACAAAAGATTTTTTGTGAGGCTGACATTCCCAGCATTTGGCAGATTGAAAGTATGGCAGCCACAGAAGAAGGCATCTTCCTCCTCTTTCTTGATGAGAATATTGGATTCAATGATTGTTGGATTAAAAAAATGAATATCCCCTGCTTGGATGCTTACTACAAAGACCAATTGGAATGCTTGCTGAATCTTAGATATGTAAAGGTATAAAGCAATATTTATAATAGTAAAAAATGTTTCCCCATCAAGAATGTCTTTAGAAGAAGAGAGAGTTGCGAAACGTGACAAGAACTATGGAAAGGCATTACAAAAATTGCATTTAAATCACTTTATAGAGATGTTGTATGTGTGTGAGCAATAATAAATTGTGTTTTATGAATAATGGAGATTTTTGTTTGCTTTCCTTTTTGCTTGCTAGCCCCCAGCCCTCTTTTTCTATCTCCCTCCTCCCATCCTTCCTCCATCTTATCTTCTCTTCTTCTTCCCTTCTCTTATTTCTTTCTCTTCCCTTCTCTTCTCTTTTATTCTCTTCTCTTTTCTTCCTCTTCCTTTTCCTTCTATCCCATTCTCTTCTCTTCTCCTATTTCTTTCTCTTCTCTTTTCTTCCTCTTCCTCTTTCTTTCCCTTCTATCCCATTCTCTTCTCTGCTCCTCATCTTCCCTTTCTCTTCTCCTTCCCTTTTCCCTGCCATTTTTTAACTTTCTTTTTATTTTTCTCTTTCCTTTGTTGTCCACTTCATTCACGTCATCTTCTCTCTTTTTTTCTTGTTATATTTTCCACTCTTCTTCCTTCGTTTTCTAGCTGTAAATCCTCATTATTTTAGAAAGCTCTAACACATTCTTTCTTTATGTTACATTTATTCTTTTATAGATGGATAATATACACAGAAATCATCGATCCGCGGCTGCTCTACAAAAAGTTTCTGTGTACTTTGAAACTCAAAAATCAGAAAAAAATAGCCAATAAATGCAGCGCCTGCACTGTGTTATATTCTGCCTTAATGCTTCTTATAACCGTCACCGTCATATGTTCTGCATATTTCAGATTGCTGCCTGCTCATATATTCAGTTTAAAGAGGCAGCCTCAAATATTCAAAAAAAATTCATAAATTATCATACTGTTGTTATTTAAGGTATATTTTTATCTATCTTTTATCTGCATAAATATGGAAATTATATTCCTATCAATGCATATAGATATTCAATTAAAGAAGAAGGTTCATGCACAAATAATAGATAGTCATTCAGGTTAATTAAGAAAACAAGGTAAGACAAAGTACACAGCAATATTATCAGATATTTAAACACATAGGAACTTCAATCAATGTCACATATATATATTACATGAACATAAAGTTGTTAGTAGTTGTTAAAGTTGTTAGTAGTAACCCCTAATAACCCCTGTAATAATCTAGTAACTAAGTAATACACAATACATCAAATAACATAGAATGCAATTCAAGAATGTGTAATAGCTACCTGTATGGATGTTGATGGGTACTCCATGAGCCTGATTCCCTAAGAGCTCCCATCATTCCCTTTACCTTTTTGTTATATTCCAGCTCCCCTTTTTATATATTTAAGTCCCATTAGGTAACATTGGGACTCCTTGATTGGTTAGTGAGTGTGATCGGTACGCTGACCATCAGTTGGCACACACCCCACTAGATTGGGATTGGTTAATGTAGTTTGATGAACCTCCCAACTAAATTTGATATAACAATCTCCAGCTGGAATCTATGTTTAGGGGTCAATAAATGTCCAGCTGGGTCATCACCCCAATCCATCTGTTCACTTACACCTCCATCTCCTGTTTCCTCAATTAAATGGACTTATTGCCCTTTGAAGGCCATATTGGTGGTCTGTTTGTTCTGAGAAAATAGGTCTTGTCTCCTGGCAGCTGTTGTATCACTTGTGTGTTACTCTGTGAAGTCCTGGACTTGGAGACCCCCTAGGAAGCCCCTATGGCCAGATCAAGATAACACAGGTTTCATGTTAAAACACAACATTTCTGTACTGTATTGTTTCCTGCTAGTTAAATACAGTCTAATAATTAGGACCCACACATACCTAGTCATACATCTATGAATACATCTATATATTTATACATATATATACCTCTATATACATTTACATATTCATAAACAATCTTGAGGTGCATTTTTTTAAAGGGGGAGGAGCAAAAAGTAAACTAAAAAGTTAAATAAAAAAGCTCCAAACATTTTTTGATACCTAAAAGAGAATCAAAGGAAATTTTTTACAATGTCTCACATACAAACAATTGGGAAAAGCAGTGATCCCTGGCCATGTCGATGCCTTGGAATGTTAGCTGGAAGGCACATTTATTTATATTTTATAACCCCCAATTTATATTCTTCTATTTTATTTCTATTTGGCCAGCTTCCCATGTGGGGACGCCACACGCAGGCATGCTAGAGCAGCAGTAAGCTCCAAAACTGAATGGAGATTGGATGACTAGAACAGCTGACTACAAAGGCAATGTATGGGGGGATTAAAAGAATTCCTGAAGAAGCAAATTAATGCTGTGAAATGCGTCAGAAATCAGCAGGGAATGTCCCTAGCATTGGGTAACCCAGAAAGGAATGTATGACTATGTTTTTTGCACATTTTAATGAGTTTTAAATGTTATGTTTTTAATGCTATTTAATAAAAATATGTTTTTTTGGGTACACATGTGAAAATTGAATATGATTAGCCTAGAAAGTCCCATTCATTGAGCCAACCCCTCAAAACCCCATTGCTTTTTTATTTTTTTATGTGTGAGTTTGTAGCTGTTAGGGGGTTTCTTTTGCAAAAAAAATAAAATAAATAAAAAACCCAGATTGAAACCCTTACTATGCTTCTCAACAGGAATTTTGTGTGCCTACCTTTCCCAAACCTACCTAGGTGCCTGGCTAACCACAGTTCAAACCTACCCACACTGCTTGAAACATGAGACTGTCAGAACTATATATAAAGTATAAAGATTGCTGGATGTCGCTTGCTGCAATCAGTCTCGTATCTTCTTTCAGCAGCCCAAGTTGAACTCTTTTAATAACTTACTTATATTTTGTTTTGATTAAGGTTCAAAGATCAATGAAAATGTGAAAAGTTTGAAAACCAGGAGCAGTCAATTGCTATTAAAGAAGTTTTTAGCATCTAGTGAACTACTTGTGTAAGCCTGATATAAAATGTTATAATATGGAGATATATAGCACCACAAAGGGAACGCCTAAATCGGGACTAAACCCATGGTAGGGGGGAGCTTTTGCTATAGTCATTGGTTATGCACAGCATGCTTGTCAATGATGGCAGACACATTGGCCCTGATTTATTAAAGCTCTCCAAGGCTGGGGAGAATACACTTTCACCAGTGAAGCTAAGTGATCAAGCAAACCTGGAATGGATTTCTTCAATGTCATTTGCTATTTGCTAGCAAATGCTTTGAATCCTGGACCAGATCCATCCCAGGTTTGTCGGATCACCCAGCTTCACTGGTGAAAGTGTATTCTCTCCAGCCTTGGAGAGCTTTATTAAATCAGGGCCATTAAGCATTGCCATTAGGCCTTCCAGGCCCAACAAAATCTTTTTTAGTCACCGAGCAGCCACTGAGTTACATTGTCCAGGTACATTTGTATATTCATGGCTAGGGATAAAGCCAGGCTCTACATTGCATAGGGTGTCAATAGCAAAATAAGTCACCAGGAGCAGAGAAAAATGTTTTTCTGGCCAAAGACTTTGCATGTCTGCTCTGCCAGGAGACCATCACCTTCTAGTGACTTTAAGATTTTTGGGGGTTTAGTTCCACTTTAAAAACTTCTCAGTACATTGGGCGTACACTAATGTTCTTATAAGGTTGTACTGCCACCCAGTGGTCATATGGAAGAATGCACTCCCAAAGTTGGGTTTGTCAAAAAGTTGATATGAAAACTTAGAAAGTATCATCACTGCTATATTTAGTCAATGGTATGAATATTGCTGGAAATCTAAAAGCACTATCTTGGGTAACTTCCAGCAAACATGGATTAAAAACAGCTAATGACAAATATTTATAGAAAATATTTTCCAAGTTTGCTGGATCCCCCATGATCTTCCAATAATAATATTATTATTGGTATTATTAATAATAAACAATATTTACATAGCGCCAACATATTACGCAGTGCTGTACATTAATTAGAGGTTACAAATGACAGACAGATATGGACAGTGACACAGGAGTAGAGGACCCTGGCCCAAAGAGCTTACAATCTAGGAGGTGGGGGAATTAACACACAATAGGAGGGCGGTATGGATTGGTGGTATGTAGTGAGGGAAAAAAGAATACAGGTAGGCAAGTTGGAAATGATGGGTTTTGAGTGCTCTTTCAAATGAGCAGAAAGTAGAAGCAAGGATGAGTTAGACCATTCCAGAGAGTTGGGGCATCTTTAGAAAAGTCTTGGAGCTGTGCGTGTGAGGAGGTTATGAGGGAGGAAGTCATTAGTAGGTTGATGGAGCAAAGGGAGCGGCTAGGGGGGTATTTTTCTATCAGGTCAGAAAGGTAAGTGGGACAAGAACTGTGAGGGATTTGACCTACCAGAGTCTGCTTATTGAGAGGTGAGAGGACACTTCTTCAGATAGAAGTTGCTCCATATATAATATTAGCCTATCATTTGGCAATGATCAATAAATCCCTGTTGTATTATTCATCTGACATATCATTTGTACTTCACTCACATGCCCCTTATAATAGTAAAGGTTGGGCACTTTGGCACCGTTCCCTGCACTGCCCTATTTCCCTTTAAACCGTTGTACTTACCTGTCCTTGGATGAAATAATATACTACTGTCAGACTGCAATATTTCATCTGACTTCTGGAAATAAGCAGATGTAGATAACACTTTCCAGGCTGTGGTCTCAATAAGTAGGCAGGGAATGCCATAAACCCAGAGATAAGTATTAAACATTGACCTACATTGTAACCTTTTATGGCCCAAACAAGGCGCATTCATCTCACAGCAGATATTTTTCCTATTGCAGATGAGCAGATTTTCAGTCTTTGTCAGATAAACAGGAAATGGAAAACTTTAGAACTATTTTTATAATTTGTGCAAAGTTTGTATATGTGGCTACATAACCTTGAACCCAGTATTTCCCAACCAGGGATCCTCCAGAGGTTGCTGGGGGTTCCTTGAGCCATGAGCAGTTTGGATCTCTCGGGTCAGTATAAGTGACACCGATTATGTTTTTGGCTATCTGTAAGAGTGACATTCTTCCCAATGAATGGCATTGTAAGAGGAATTCTTCCAACTGATCACCATGCTAATGTACTGTGATCCATGGATAATAATTATAGCCGGGGTTCCCTGAAGCCTTGGAAGTTATTTCAAGGGTCCCACGTGTTAAAAAAGGTCCAGACACTGACCAATTCCTAATACATCCCAGTTCCACATTTCTAGAGATCATTGGAAAAAAATTTCCAACATACATTATGGAATCTTTGGCATCAAAAGCCTACGAATTCCAAAAAAAATGAGAAAAATTATACTTGGTACCTTTTATTATTCTAGGACAAGATGGAACAAAGATTCTCTTGCTTAGAGCCTAATTTATAAAAGCTCTTCAAGACTGGAGAAGATAGACTATCATGAGAGAACCTGGGTGATCCAGCAAACCTGGAATGGATTTATTTTAGGTGGCAAATGTTTTCAGTCCTGGACCAGATCCATCCCAGGTTTTATAGATCACCCAGGTTCACCAGACTTGGAGCGCTTTATTAAATTAGACCCAACTTGTTGTGTGCTTGGAAACAAAAGTGATTTTTTTTCCAATAGGTTCTATTTATAAATGTTTTACTTTGTTTACCCAAAATCCAAACTTTTTCCTACATTGGATTTCATTAGGAATTTATGTTGAAATCACAAATAAAAGTCGATGATTACATTTTGTAATTGAATCCAATGAAACTTGCATGAAAACATTTATAAATAAATGGAAAAAAAAAGAAAGCATAAAAGGAAAAAGAATAGCCTGGCTTTATTTTATATAAGATTTTTACCTTTTATTACGTTTTATATGGTTACAAGAGAACAACTTTTGAATCACTCATGGTAATATTTTTTATGGTTTTTTTTTATCATTTTAAATACATACAATTTTGAATATTTTTTTTTTTATTAAATTGAATTTGTTTAATCTATAGGTAAACATTTTTTCCTCGTTTTTTAACATTTATTTTATGCTATAATTTTTATATATATTTTTATATATATATAAATATATATGTATATTTTTTTTCAATAAATCAAACTAGTTTGACCAGAATTTAAATAATCTGATAAAGTAGGGAAGATATTTGATAATATCTGTGGCTCTTCAGATATCAGTTGACAAACAGATGGAAATAGAGGAAAAAACGTGGACACCAAGTTCAGTTTCATTATTTTGTATCAACTTATTGGGCCTGATTTTTTAAAGCTCTTCAAGGCTGGAGATGATCCAGTTTTATCAGTGAAGCTGGGTGATCCAGCAAACCTGGAATGGATTTCTTAAAAGTCATTTGCTATTTTTTAGCAAATGTTTTCAATTCTAGACCAGATCCATTTCAGGTTTTCTGGATCACCCAGCTTCACAGATGAAAGTGTATCCTCTCCAGCCTTGAAGAAAATCAGGCTCATTTATTCAAATTTGTGTCATCCAATTTTATGAGCACAAGGTATCATATGGGGTACACATATACTGTAAATGTATGTACAACACTTACCCTCAGATTGTAATATGATTGGCTGATGTTGGGTTGCGTTTCCTAAGTTCTGTGTTGGGTGTAAGTCTACATGTTGTGTACAATAAAACTTTGTACTCTGTAGTCTGTTTCCAAACACATCATATAGATAAACATAATTATTTATTCCTTTGAAAAGTATATGACATATATCTGATAAGTTTAATCATATGACATCAGCCCCAGCCTACGCTTCTTCAGAATTTTATTTTTTCCTTTTGCCTGGGATGAAATAAATGGGTACAAGTTCAAAGAATGACAAACAGCATAAAATCTATGTGGATTACATATAAAATATATACAGTTTTCATACTGTATATGTGTAAAAAATATAAAAGCTTTTCGAAAATGTTTTATTTTAGAAGAGGCCTTGTGGGGTTTTTATGGCACTTCCATCTGAAGAAGTATCCTATAACTTACCTTTCAATAAGCAGACTCTGGTAGGTTGAAACAGTTCCTGGTTTCTTCTTTTACGTCAAATCCCTCCACAGTTCTTGTCTCCCTTACCTTTCTGACCTGATAGGAAAATCCCCTCCTAGCCGCTCTCTTCGCTCCTCCAATGACCTACTAATGACTTCCTCACTCATAACGTCATCACACGCACAGCTCCAAGACTTTTCTAGAGCTGCCCCGACTCTCTGGAATGGTCTTCCTTCTCCTTTTCGGCTTGCTCCTACTTTCTGCTCATTTAAAATAGCCCCCAAAACCCAACGCTTCACCCTCACCTACCCATCTTCTTCTGTCTCTTAAACCCTCACTACTCACCCACCATTCCATATCCCCCCTCCTATTGTGTTATACGTCCTCCACCTCTTAGATTGTAAGCTCTTCAGGGCAGGGTCCTCTCCTCCTCCTGTGTCACTGTCTGTACCGGTATCTGACTGTCATTTGCAACCCCCTACTTAACATACAGCGCTGCCTAATTTGTTGGCGCTATATAAATCCAGTTTAAAATTATTATTATTAATAATAATAATAATAATAATAATTATAATGATAATAATGTCATGAATATATATCAGCAGTTAAAGCGGAGCAAATCTCCACTAAACTTACCTGCCTCTATTACACCACAAGGCGCTTTATTCATCTTCTTCCCAAAGTTCTGGAATCTGGATGACATAACTCTCGTGCAGGCCCACAGGAGTTCATTTATTCCTAGCGAGCGCAGGAGAAGCCGGCATTGTCTGACATCTTGGCAACCAATGGGGACCTGAATTATTGCCCTGCCTAATCTAAAACTTTTAACTCGAGTAGATTTGTTCAAAAATCATCATTGGTGTTCCTTTCCAGCAACAGTACAATAAATGAGGACTGTAGAGATTACACACAGTCCCTGAAGGATATAAAAAATGGATTGGGATGGATGGAATGGACATTGGATGGACCTTCGAACAATTTACACCTCCAATTCTAAATAAATGACATATACACATGTATTATTAAATTAACTTTTTTAAATTGTAATTTTCTGGAATAAAGGAAGTCATAAACCAAAACCATAAGCCAGGGAAGCTCCTTTCCTTCGAACATGCCATTCAATCATATCATAAGCGCTTATCTTATCACTGGGGTTAAACATTTATCATCTTAGTATAAAAGAGTCTATACCATCCCGAGATGATCTATTCGCTCTTCACTATGGATTCAGTAATTACACTTGTGTTCCTTCTTTCGGGTCTTCTAACACCAGGTGAGTCTGACATTAATTAATTCACAAATAATTCATTGATTTTATCAATTTGTTTTATAGACAATAGTAGACATCTATTAATATGTTATTTTAATACAACATTTACAAATAATATTTTAGTTTAAAAGAAGAAAAAAAGCAGAAAAAATACAATGGAAAAGCTTGTAAATGTTAAGTAAATTTGCCATGTGAACCCAAAGGCTGCCAATAAGCGAGCTCCCTACATCTTCCTTGTACAGTTGTATAAAAATCTAAAATATCTAAAAATACTTTTTTTCAAAATTTTTTTAGTGGAATTTGAACATATTCCCAGTTTAGATATCTAAACGATTTAAATGATTTGGGATCATCCAATGACAGCTGACTGGTGCATTGGCACACTTGTCATACCCAAATACAGCTCTGTCTTCTACAGAAGGCTGACAATACAAGACGACGCTTGGCTAGCCGACGTGTTATTTTCTGATAGGTTGTTGATAAAAAAGGACAGACCAAATTATCTTGGGGGAAAGTGCTTTTGGTAAAGTTTTACCAAAAAGCACTTAAAGTTTATGAACAGTGTGACTGTTAAGCAAGTGAAATCACAGCAATGTTTTCCAAATGTAGGCATTTTTTTTCTTTTGTTGCCAACAACACACCAGTTGATCTCAAAGTTTAACTGCTTATCAGTCACTAAGCTATTATTTCCATATACACATAGGCATTTTTGTTCCATTGTTGCTAACTACATTCTTCCGGTTCACTCATATTATGACTGTTGACAATGTGAAATCACAGCATTTATTTACAGGTATACAGTACATGTTTAATTTTTTGAGGTGAATGAAACAGAAAAATTAAAGAGAAAAAAAGAATGGGGGGATTCAGACTCCCCTCATTCCGGCCAATGTTCTTTAAATTGGTTAAATAAAAAACATTTCTACTGATTTGCTTTAAATAAAAAAATTGAATGGTATTTCTGGTTGGATTTCTAAATCAGGATCCATCTGACATTTAGCTCAGCTTTAGTTGCTGCATTCTTTTTTTATGATTTCTTCACTTTTTTTTCCAACGGTGAACTTGCAGATAACTCACTTTTTATTGTTTCTTGTCTACAATCATTTCTCTATTGTATCTATGGGACAGGAAGGACTACAAACATGTCATTTATTTTTTGATACTTTTTAATTTACTGTGGGCATCTAGGCCTAAAAGAACTCATGAATGGATTAACACCCCAATGCCAGTCGGTAACAATGTTTCTTTACCCATTGCAGGTTATGCCATTATCTGCACTCAGTGCACATCCTCATTGTCTTCTTGCACTGGTTACACAGCAAACTGTGCTTCCAAACTTGTTTGCATATCTATATATGAGTCTACAAGAGTAGGTAAGCTACATGGAAACAGACTGTAAGAGCTTTTTCAATTTATAATAAAAATGGTTTAAATCAACTAAATACATTCCAAGGGCATCAAAAAGAGTGTCCAATGTGTTTCAGTTCATTTTCTTTAAAAAGAAAGCACAGCCTGAGTAGAAAACACTGTCCATGTCAGTATGCGGCAAAAGGACCCTTGCTTTCTGTTTGGAAGCAGTTGTCTCTCTGCAGAGATCCAGCTCCCTCCTCCCTGAGGGAGTCCTATTTTCACTTCTGATTGGTGATCTCTGGCAGTGAAGGGGATGCTAGACCTCTGCATACACATGGAGCAGGGATCTATGCTGTTAGGGGGGATCCCTCCCTGTCAGGTTTTGGACTCTGCATTAGACATATTATTTCTCAATTGCTGTCCTAGTGATAATGATGTACTATCACTCATCATCACTAATATTACAATCAAGAGGATCTTCCCTAACACTAGCAGCCAATGAGCTTGCTCATTACCATATGAGCTTGCTCATTGGCTAGTGGTGGCACTAGACCACCCCCTAGCAACCCTGTATAAAACAGTATCAACAATTTTAGGTGGATATTCCCTAAGAAACTTTCCATATATACATAAATAATTAAAGAAGGGAGACAGAAGGGAGAACATTGGATTGGATTAAAGGTATCTCAAATTCTATGTATTTTATTAATATTAATATTTTTACTATTATTATTTTATAGGAAATACTGAAAGCTTTCAATTTGTCAGAGGTTGTGGCTACAAGAGTGACTGTGACCAACTTGGACTGTTTGCCATCCCAAATGGAAAATACAGATTCAGCGCCACATGCTGTAACTCAGACAATTGCACACCAAACCCTCCTTCTTGTACGTATCAATCACATGGAGGCATAGATATACCTACCTAGAGTATGACTGGTGTGGAGAATGGAAAGACCCCATAGAACATATAGGGGTCTACCATCTTTTGAGACTACTAGTATTTTCAGATGGAGAGGTCAACAGTTGTATCCTACTCTACCATGACAGGTTCCCTTAAACTGGTGCTATTACATTTAAATTGTACTTTTACCTATTCCAAGCTCTCATTGCTACTCTAACCTGTTCCAGCTCCACCAAAATATTGTATAAGAGGTGGCTTTGTTATGGCTTGTTCACCAAGGGTACCAATGACCACTAGGTGCCCTCTTAAGTGTCATCTTGACCATAAAAAATGAATAGTAACTTCACCTAAAGGTTTGTAGACACTTGGCCATCATGTATATCTGAGCTTTTTTAACATCTCATTCTCAAAACCAAGTTAATCCATAAAGCGCCCCCTCTCCACTCCCTCCTTGTAACTATACCAAAATCCACTCCTCTATAAAGGTTTCCATGGGGTTTTATTACTTTTGGTTAACAATTTTTTACAATTTAGGAAAAACATTTGTGAGGTCAGGATTCGATGTTGGATAAGAAGATCTGACTTGGTGTTATAATTCATGGTCAGTAGAGTTGGGGTCTGTAGGGGGTCAGTATGATTGGTCAGTAGGATTGAGGTCTGTAGGGTGGTCAGTAGGGTTGAGGTTTGTAAGGTTGTCAGTAGGGTTGGGGTTGTAGTGTGGTAAGTAGGGTTGGAGTCTGTAGGGTGGTCAGTAGGGTTGAGGTTTGTAGGGTGGTCAGTGGGGTTGGTCAGTAGGGTTGAGGTCTGTGGGGTGGTCAGTAGGATTGGTCAGTAGGGCTGGGAACAGTAGAGTTGGTCTCTGTAGGGTGGTCAGTAGGGTTGGTCAGTAGAGTTGAGGTCTGTAGGGTTGTCAGTAGGGTTGGGGTCTGTTGGGTTGGTCTCTGTAGGGTGGTCAGTAGGGTTGGTCTCTGAAGGGTGGTCAGTAGGGTTGGGGTCTGTTGGGTTGGTCTCTGTAGGGTGGTCAGTAGGGTTGGGGTCTGTAGGGTGGTCAGTTTGGTTGAGGACAGGACAGGACACTGGTCACATCATGTCTTCATGGATGGCTTTGTACACAGGGGCACAGTCATGGGGGAACAGAAAAGGGCCTTCACTAAACTGTGACCACAAGGCTGGGGGAGCACAGTTGTCTGCAATGTCTTTCATATGTGGTAGCATTAACAGGGCACTTGAGACACCTAAACACAAGCATGTGGACAATATCTAAATACCTCAACATCATTTATACGTCAACATCAGTTTTTTTTTTGCTTCATTCTTTAAGTGCCACCTGTGAACAACACATCTAACAACAAACAGTGCCCACATTGTGTGTCTGAAACCTCTAAAGACTGCAACTCCAACCAGATGATGGCCTGCATGGGGGACGAGACTAAGTGTGCTTTACAAAACTCGGAAGTGACAAGTAAGTAAGAGTTTATAGCATGTGAAATTATATTCAATCACAAATTCAAATTAATTGTCCCAAATCCAGAGTAAGCTCAAACAGAACTCAGGTAATGGAGAAATGTTTTTGTGCTTATTTCTTTACCATTGTGAGTTTTAGGCCACAAAATATTTTTTTTTGTTTTGGGGGCAGGTAGAAATAAAGGATTACATATGAATATTTAATAATAACACTTACCAGCAGATAGCCTAAATGTAAAGTACAGCAGTGATCCCTGCTTCGTCGCCCTGCATAGTTCATCAAATCCACCTGTCTGGGGACTGCTGTACACATGCTAGATTTTCACCGAGATGAGCACAAGTCTCAGGTGACAATCATCTAACGTGTGTATGTAGCTTAAGTATCTGCCTTATACTGGGGTTATGTATTCTTTATTTCTCTCTCTCACTTACTCTTCTCTTTCTCTTCTATCTCCTCTCTGTTTCTCTTCTCCCATTCCCTTCTCTAACCTTTTCCCTTTTCTCTCCTTCTCCCATTCCTTCCCCTCATCCTATCCCTTTTTCCTCTCTTTTCTTCTGTTCTCTCTCTTCTTCTCCCAATCCCTCCTCTTATCTTTACCCTTTTTGCTCTAGTTTCCTTAATGCTATTCTTTCTCTTTTCCTCCCATTTAATCTTCTCACCTTTCTCTTGTAGCTGCTATATATTTGCTTCTATTGTCTTCCTCCCCCATTCCCTATTCCCATCTATCCCCTCTTCCTTCCTAATTTCTTTTTTTCTATTTTCTTATCTCATGCCCTTCTATTTCCCCTCTCTCCTCTCATTTCTTTTTTCTTCTCCTATTCCCTCCATTTACCTTTTCCTGTTGTTTCTATTATTTTCTCACTCTCTTCTCTCATCTTTCCCCTCTTTCCTCTCATTTATTTTCTTTTCTTTGCGTTTCTTTTTCTTATTCTCTCATTCCCTCTTCTCATCTTTCCCCTCTTCCTTCCTATTTCTTTTCCTCTTCTTTCTTATCTCATTCCCTTCTCCTATATTTTCTCTCTTTTCCCTAATTTCTTTTCTTTGCCTTTCATTTATTTTCTTATTCTCTCATTCCCTCTTCTCATCTTTTCCCTCTTTCATCCCATCCATTTTCTTCTCTTGCTTCTTCTCCTATTCCCTCCAATTGCCTTTTCCCTTTCCTATTGTTTCTATTCTTTTCTGGCTCTCTTCTTTCATCTTTACCCTCTTTCCTCTCATTTCTTTTCTTTGCTTTCCCTTTCTATTCTTTTTCTCTCGTTCCCTCTTCCCATCTTTTCCCTCTTTCGTCTTATTCATTTTCATCTCTTGCTTTTTCTCCTATTCCCTCCTTTTGTCTTTTCACTCTTTGCTCTTGTTTCTTCTCTCTCTCTCTTCTCCTTTTTTCTCTCACTCTTCCTTCTGCTGTCTTTATGATTTTCCTTTTTTTCTCTCACATTTTGCTTTTTTTCTTCTTTAATTAAAATACTTTAATTGAAATAGAAAAAATCCCACTTTGCAAATTCATAATTTAGGCAGGTGATTGTTGCAGAAAAGTCAGGCGATGTCCCCTCTGCCATAACTGCTCTTACCTGCCTGATCCAGCCTTCTTGCCCGAGATTCCACAATATTGTGCTCCTGCAATGGAACTCGGACAGGTGAGTATTTCAGGTTTAGTTCCACTAACTCCACGTTATTACATAAAGATTCCTTACACATTTCTAATATTTTTCCAGCCTTATGGTGTTTTAATTGTTTTATATTACAGTAGGATCAAACACACAGAAATCATCTATCAGAGGCTGTGCCACTAAAAGTTTCTGTAAACTGGGAACCCAGACGGCGGAATCCGGTGGTGTAAAGAGAAAAATAGTCACCAAATGCAGCGCCTGCACTGCGTTATATTCCGCCATAACGCTACTTTTAACCCTCACCATCTCCATGATGACGAATGTCTTCTAGATTCTGCCTATTTCTAATGTCAGATTGCTGCCTGCCTAAATCTAAAATAAACCAGAATACTATTCATGTACCTGTGTGTTTTGTTTGGAAGAACTAAATAAATAATGCTTTGGTGCTTTGCTTTGGTGCCTAAATTAAAAATAAATCCCATCTTTTTCAATCGGCCTGATTTAATAAAGCTCTCCAGGATTGGGGAAGAGAAAGCTGATCATTGGAGTGATCCAGCATACCTGGAATGAGTCAGATCCAGGATTGAAAACCTTTGTCCAGGTCTGCTGGATCACCCAGGTTCTCCCATGATAGAGCATCTTCTCCAGTCTTTGAGGCCTTCAATGATCAGGCTCAATATCTCAAATCTATGTTTAAGACAATGATGATCTTGGAATGCTAAATTATAGCCACACCATGTGCCAACCTTCTCTAAATCTACCCAGGTGCCTGTCTAAGAACAGTTCCAACCTACAGACACTGCTTGAAACATGAGGCTGTCAGAGCTAAGTATAAAAGTTGTGTAGTGTCACTGCTGCTGCAATCAGATTCTTATCCTGATCCAGATGACTCTTTCACTTAGTTTTGTTTTAAGGCAGTCCATAGAGCAATAGGAACATGCAAAGTGAGATAACCCAGCAGTCAATAAATATTCCTTTAAAGGTGTGTCTTACCATTTTGGAAAATGTTTGTGTAATTGTGATAAAACATTTTATAATTAACAGATAATAACATATTGGGAACAAATAAAACACATGGGCTACACAAATGTACAGTAATGTTCTGTAAAGTTGTGTTGCCACCCAGTGGTCATATGGAAGAATGCGCTCTCAGATGTACAGAGTTGGGCTTGGCTACGAGTGGTGCCCAACCTTGTTTTATCTGGGGGCCGCTGATGACATTGAGATAAAACTTGCGGGTCACAATGCAAACAAACATTAAAGATGTATGTTTAAAACTAGAATAGTTTTCATTTAAAATCAGATTAAAATTGAGATGTTTCTAGTTATCGTAACATACATGCACCAAATAAAAGAAATCACAAATCAAACATTTCTGCACTCACTAGTTTATGCCACATTTTTTTAATGAAAGATACAAAACTAAATCTATCATACAGTGCTGGCCGGCCATATATTACTCCCCACCTGTACCAAAAAGCAGAGACTACACCATATAATGTGTCCCGTCAGTTATAGGGGCCCCCCTATACCTGACCTTCTTTGTACCCCTAAATCTCTGCAATGGATACTTCCAGAGAAATGCAATTCATGTGACAGATAGCCAAGGGGTACATGTACTCACCACTATATCTTCAGGTCCCTACATGTCCCCATTTCTGAAAAATTGGGGTTTACTGATGGTTTTCTTCTTTGATGCTGTGAATGTCAGCCTTTGGATCCAAAGTAAGTGATCAAACCAAGATTGTGTGACATTGGCATGACCCTACTGGAAGTCCTACACGAAACATGGACCCGGGCGTAAGATGAATCAGTAATACCCATTGGTTGTAGGGAATTTTTTTATCCCCACCTAGAAGGACAGAAACATCAAACATGGTCACCGTTGAGGGGCAAAATTAGTCGGGAACTAATACGAGCTACAAAGAGAACATCAACACACTCAGAAATGAGGGAGACAAATCTGGCAAAGAAAAATCAGCTCCATGCTCACTTCTCATTTGGATATCTGCATCCTGGCAGGCGATGTGGGATTACCTTTGGTGCAGAATCTCCCGGTGTCTCCCGGTCTTATCCAGAGCATCCCACAACCCTAGTGGTCACCAGACTACTATGCTGCTGGGAGAACACCAGGTCGTCACTGCCAGGCTCTGCTAACCAGGGGCCCGAGGAACAGATGGCTTTGCTGCAGCCAAGATCAGGTATTGGGTAAACTGCTAGCAAGAGACAAGGTCAAGACAGAGTGAGTTGGAGCATACAGCAGGCAAGGAACTAGGTCCAGATGGCCCAAGGCCGTGGCAGGCAGAAAAATAGGCAGGCATTGCTGTAGTGTTTGAGGCCAGGTATTCAAAAAGATTCGATATTGCTGAGTATAGTTAGGCTGTGTCTCAGGTAGCAAAGGTTTATAGAGAACAGGCAACCTATAGCAGGATGAGATTGAAACCATGAACTAGTCTGCTCATTGGCTGCAACACAAACTCTGTAATTCCCTTCAGCTGTGCACAGCCTCAGGGTGGGTGCAGGGGATGCTAAGAAAGGAACATCTCGGTTTAGGGGAGGCTGGGGATGCTGCAAACTACTGAACAGGCGATACAAACGAAGCCCAAAAAAGCCCAAGCAGAGAAGGCTATGTCAACATCGTGACCAGGTTGACTTGGACAATGAAGCCCACTTGCTGCCATATCCCACCAATTACTCAATAGCGACACACTCAGTTCTAGAATCTCTCTGATATCATTCAAGATTTCAATGCAATAATGGAAGCATGGGAAACCCACAATCTACTAAGAGGGAAAATGGACACAGCTGGGAAAATGGATGCACAATGGGACTGATTTATTAAAGCTCTCCAAGACAGGAGAAGACAGACTATCATCGATGAACCTGAGTGATCCAGCAACCTGGAATGGATTTCTTTCAGTCCTGGACCACATTCATTCCAGGTTTGCTGGTTCACTCAGGTTATCCCATGGTAGCATATTATCCCCATTGTTAAAGAGCTTTAATAAATTAGAGCCAATATGTCACTACATGTAAGAGCCTAACAAGAGACATGAGAAACTGGAAGCGTTTAAATCTCCTACCTGGCCTTAACCCCATATTCTTCTCTATATTGTCCCTTAACCGAAAAACATATCCAAGGGTATAAGGGAGAGAGAGGAGCGAGGAGGAGAAACAGAGAATGGTGGAAAAGAAGGGAAGAAAGAGTGAGAAAATGGGGAGAGGAGAAACAAAGAGAGAGAAATGAGAAAATCCCATCCATCACAGTTTTAATGCATTGCATGCCCATTGCTTGACTATGCAATGGCATTGGTTAAACGTTCAGCATTAGACAAATACAATGTAGAAGTCTGTCCCGAGAGCCAAATCTGGCCCTCCACATCCTTTTTTTTGGCCCCCAAAGGAATCCTAAATATGAACTGCAGCTGGCCCGCCGCTGCATTGAAATAGGGCCGCTACTACAATTCCTGGAATCACGTGTGTCTATAGACCAGCGGGCTCTCAGCAAAAAACCAAACTAAATTCATATTTTCTGATCCCCTATACCAAATACTCCCCTACACGGCCGAAGTCAAGAGACTCATACAATTAACACCGGCTCTAGAATCAATTGATAAATTGGGAACATTATCTGAAATTGAGTTCCATGTTTAATGTAACTTTTCATGTTGCCTACATTACAACTTTGTACCGGCAGTATACAGCTACAAAATAAAGATAAAATTGTAGACATGTTCTGTGTAACACATTATTATGTAGTTAATCAGTTGATAAATGTGTGAGTTACTAAAGTCACACCATTTAAGTCTATGACTTTTTTTATTGTACTGTTCCTAAATGTGGGAGACCAAAATCATATGTCAGGGAAATTGAAAACATGCTATTCATATATCTCATATGGTTTTATCTCATCCCTGAAGTTAATCATTTATCATCTTTGTATAAATGAGTCTGTATCATTTCTGCAGGATCTTATCCTGATAATTCACTATGGGCTCATTACTCGCAGTCGTGTTCCTTCTATCGGTTCTTCTAACCCCGGGTGAGTCTGGTTTTTAATTCATTCCCAATCACACATTCCTATTCAATACCAATGGTAGACATTCATTAATATGTTATTTTAATACCAAATCTGTAATTTTTCTCAATGTTCCTTAATTGAATTTTGCAATTTGGTAAAATATCATTTTATATTAAATTACAAATGTAGGTACAATTTAAAAACATTTATAGAACCGAATGTAAAATTTAAAGTAAATTTGCCATGTGAACCCAAAGCTGCCCACAAACAAGCCCTCTTTACACACATATTACTTGCAAAAAGTTTAAAACAGTTTTTCAAAATATTTATTAGTGGTCGCCTAATCATTATCCCCACTCCCCAGTTTGGAAAGGGTGGAGTGTGGAGCCAGGGACAGACATAGGGAGGTGCAACGGACCCTCCTCAGCCAACAAATAAGTCAGTTTAGTGTTTGGGGGTCCAAGTAATTTTTTACAGAGGCTCACTGTTGGCAATGCCCGCCCCTGAGGAGCCTGAGGATCTGCTCTGCAGGAATCAATGAAAGTGAGATTATGGAAAGAAGTCAGATGTTGTGATCTGCCCCTGGAGGGGTGCTGACTGTGGCATAGGCCGATTGGGAGAATCAAGAGGCATAAGGAGTCATAGACAAAAATGTGTTCTTTATTTTACTATAGATCTAAAGCATGCACAATGTGCGGGCAACGCTACAGAGGCCAAAAAACTTTGTAGATCATTGCCAGTCAGACACAAGCAAGAACCGCAGATATTTCCAACAAAACCAAATCCAAACAAATATATATAGGAAAATAAAAACCCTGTTTAACCTCCTGAGCGTTACACTGAGGTCTAAATTTCTGTACCAAAAGTGATCCACTGTTTTTCATGAAATTTTTTTTTAAATTGTAGACCTGTAACTTACAGAAAT
>NC_092868.1:5138424-5218698 GCF_032062135.1 Pyxicephalus adspersus
GTACACTTTCATCAGTAAAGCTGGGTGATCCAGCAAACCTGGAATTGATTTTCTAAAAGTCATTAGCTATTTGTTAGCAAAATTTTTCAATGCTCGACCAGATCCATTTCAGGTTTGCTGGATCACCCAGCTTCACTGATGAAAGTGTATTCTCTCCAGCCTTGGAGAACTTTAATAAATCAGGGCCGTTGTCTTTTCCCTCTGTCTCCCCTCACCTCTTCTCTCCTGGCTGTAAATTCTCATTAAACTTCTCTAATTCCTTACACACCTCTAAAAATGTTTCTGCTTTTCATTATTTCTATTCTTTTATAGTTCAGTGGGATCCAGTACAGAGATCATCTATCCGTGGCTGTGCCGCAGAAAGTTTGTGTTAACTTGGAAGCCAGAAGTTGGAATCTGGTGGAGTCAGAAAAACATTGTTCATTAAATGCACCGCCGGCACTGCGGTATATTCCGCCTTAACGCTACTTAATGGTCGCTGCCGCCATGATGGCGAAGATGCCTGGCCTGTTCATCTGTCATAGCCTGGTATAGGTGCTCCTGCATATTGGGGAGTATGTGACCCCTAAATGAACCCCCATATATGTACTGAATGTATTAGTGTGACTTTCACTGGTCTCATGCTGTAAAAATTCTGTGTGACACTGTGTGCAATTGCAAGTACAAATGACCTCCAAATGTCATCATTGCCGAATATGCTGGAATATTTCAGACCTACCCAAACCTACCTAGCACATTGCCAACCTACCCACACTGCTTGAAACATGAGACTGTCAGAACTGACCATAAAACAGAAAACTCTAAAAAGCTTGCTTTGTGTTCCTTACTTCCACTATCTGGCCCTTATCTTGTTTCAGCAGTGTAAACAAATACTGTCATATTTTTTTATATGCAGTCCAAAGAGTAATGGGAATATGCAAATCCTTCAACCTGGAAGAGTCAGTCTGTTTCCTTTAAACACTGTGTTAGTGTAATGCGGATATAAAATTTTAAAAATGACTATGGACCTTGTAAAGCGTAATATGGCTCTATTTAAAAAATAAATAAATACATGAAAAATACAGATAAATGCATTACAGCAATACAAAAAGGAACAACTAAAACATTGGGAATAATGTATAAAAATGTTCTAATGAGATTACACTGCCACCTAGCGGCCATATGGAAGAATGCACTCCCCAATGTACAGAATTGGATTGGTCTAGGACAGGGGTCTGCAACCTGCGGCTCCGGAGCCGCATGCGGCTCTTCAGCCTCCTTGTTGTGGCTCCCTTCGGCTGCCGCGGGGTGATCTCTGATGGGGGATCCCCTTCCTCCCAAGACAGTGTGGAGGAGGGGGATTCCCTATCCGGTGTTCTAATGAAAAAAATCTACCAGTGAAATAAATCTACCACGGGGTGTGTACAATGACATCCCCCCCCTTTGAACCCCAATTCCTCTGGAATGGGGAGATGTACAAAACCAAAAATGTAGGTGCAAGTGGGGGACACCTGTCTGTGTTATGTTTTGCGGCTCCAGACTATTTTTCTTTAGTGGAAGAGGAGGCAAAATGGCTCTTTTGATAGTAAAGGTTGCTGACCCCTGGTCTAGGAGACTACATATGTTGCAAAAACATTTCTGCATTTTTGAACTCAGCATCCTACCATTGTGTCCCCTTGTATGCAACCAAACTTTGCACCCCCTGAATCTCCTGTTCTCCCATGCACTAGCAGCATGCCCACATACCTTCAGCCCTTGCCTGCTTGGGATCCAATGCTTTTGCTGCACTTTCCTCCTTTGGTCACATTCCAGCTCGGCTCTCCCCCTCCAGTCTGTACCCCCCTAAACATTGCCCGATGTTTTGACCAAGATTGGTCCTTGTTGGTTGCAATATACCCAATGGGCAGCACACACCTACCTATGATCACAGCAAAGGGGCTCAGTGAACGGTCCTGTGTGGGGGTGTTTAAAAAGTTCCTCAGTACTGGATGACACCTATACCTTGGCACCCCCAGTTTAGGATTGGGTGGTCAATAGGGGGTGATCAATAGGGGGTGATGAGGGGAAGGTGAAGGCAAAGAGGCTTGTCTTCCACCTATCTATGCCATCATGGGTGGGCAGCCTTTTACCAGTCATCAACATATAAAATAAACACAAAACTAAAAATCATGATTCATTTTTTAGGGTCCTGCGATGTCCAAACTTGTCCCACACCGAACACCCCAGCACCCTCACCCCTCCTTGTTATAGGGGTACCAACCTGCATGTTTGGGGTGGCAGGTGGGTTTATTTGGGGTTGTGGGGTATGTTGTATTTTTCATTAGGTTTTCCAATATTGAAGAGGATTCACCCAAAACAATCTGCCAAAGGCAAACATATCTGTGCAGTCAAGATTCAACCAAGCAAGATTCCAATGGACAAGATTCACCCACTAAATATAGAAGACACAGGAGGAATCCAATGCTGCGTGAATCCCATTACATATTACTAAATGGGTTAATCTCATAAGTGAATCATCAATAAACACACCCCGTGGTGGTCATTATAATGGAGATACATTATTGTGATGGCTTTGGGGGATAACTCACGCCAGGGAGCATAAATGCTGCAGGCAGCAACAACAGACAGGTGCATGGGGTCTATAAAACATTCAAATCCTTATTACTCCATGGGGTGGTTGTAGAATCTTTATTGGAACTTAAATGTTAAAAAGCACAAAATAATACAGATCTGTAGTCGTGAACACGTTATCAAATGTTTATCACAAGCAGGGCTTACATATGACCTAGTCAGCCTGTTTCACTTACTGTACGGCAGAGCTCGGGATGGGGAAAGGAGAAGCAACCCAAATCACCAATCAGATGCAAAGCAGTGTATGGTGATAGGAGGGGAAAGAACGGTGCCATAATGATAGGCTAATCAGTTGGCTACTTTTCTTTTCACTGTCCAGTCTCAGGAGCTGGAGACCTGTAGCCTGAAAATCCTTGGCAGCTTCTATGTCTGGAGTTCTGCTTTAATCTATGCAGTGACACCCAGCGGTAGTCTGGTCTGAGAATAAATGCGTCTCGGTGTCACCATTTGCTGTGACACGGGAACAGCTACAACAAACCAATGTCACCCTCTGGGGGGGTTTGTGGTTTGCTCAATCCGTCCGCCTACTCCCTGCCTTGCCAACATTCCCATCTCCGGGTCTAATGAGCGGCCATGGAACGTTTGCTGACATTCGTCTGTCTGTCCACCGTCATTTCTCTGGGTGAGTGCAGCACGGCAGGATAAGGATCTTTATTATCCAATGTGATTAATATATAGTCACATGGCTGGGAATAACGATCCTTATCCGCCTATAATGCTTTCTGAATTCATTGTGATTTGTGATGAGAATATGGAAGCTCATTTCTGATGAATGAGCGCCCGTACAGCAGAGCTCAGGCTGGGAGAGCTAGAAGCAGCACGAGGAGGCGATTGGTTGGAGGAGAGAATAGAGGGCAGAGATGAGGTTATCAGGTTGCTGCTCGTTAGTCTGCTTTCACTGTACAGTCACGAGCTGGTACGACATCCCCAGCGGTGTGCCCTCCCTTTCCCGTGACCCCCCATCCTGTTTAATCTAAATTCATAGCTCCCCAGCACCCCCTTTTTTAAGGTGAACCCTTCTACATATTTACCCCAACTCTGAACTCAGCTTCCCACCCTTGTACCCCCATGATGCCTGAATCCCCTTCTTCCCTGTGCCAGTGCCCAATTAGTTGCCCATACCCTGTGCCTGGCGGCATGCCCACTTGCCCTCAGCTGTCACCTTCCCTGATGTCATGTTAGGATCCAGACTCCAATGGTCACTTTCCATCTTGGCACTTCACCTCCAGCGTGTAAGCTTTAGATTCCCCTGACTGATCTTCCTGCCCCGTCCACCAGGGGGCAGGGCTAAAGCTTCATACACAGTATGTACATATAAAAGTCAGCCAAATCCGACATGCATATAGTGGCCCCCTGGTGCCGTTCATCAATCCGTCACGGCAGATTGATGAAAAACGACCAGAAACAAATGCGGTGCACACTTATAGAGAAGAGCCCTGGAGGGTGCCACCTGCTTTCCATCCCCCATCCTCTCTCCATTGAACAGAATGGCGCTGTGTACACTTGATCATTCATCTGTCAACACGAGGCTTAAATTATGCACAGCAGTCAGGAATTGCTGATTCTGTCTGGTAACTTCCATATGAAGATCCTTATTTGCTGTCCCATATTTTTAAGGTGGACTGAAAGAGAAGAGCAGTACAGCACAGTCACTATACAAATGATTGCATTAGGATTCAATATATATAAAAAGAAAAATTCCTTTATAACAAAATGATTAAAAATATCTAGCTACTGACTATCAATGCGACACTGGCAGCCTGTAACATGTGCAACATGCAACACTTGTATGTCACATGACTCTGTCACCATATGGGGACACCTGCCAGACACTATATCACGAATGTGTACCTGCAGAGCTGTAGCGATGAGTCGGAGTTTCTACATGGCATGCCAGGAGCCCAGGGCCCGGTAGATGTTCGGGGGGCTCAGTTTCAACCTTCTACTCCCCCTGCAGGAAACCAATGGGATAGCATCAACAACACCTACCAGGCCATTGTACACCAGGCCATGCAAAAAGTTGGGTGATATCAGGAATGTGCAGTGAGTTAATGTAGGCCGGAATGGGTTAGTGAAGAATTGCATGGAAAAAAGTAAAAAAATTGGATTTGATTGCCAAAATTTTCCCAGCATATTTGCACCTGACATGGTGATCCTGGCGGCGCTGTCTCCGCTCCCGCCTCTTAATGGCGATTCCATCATCATCCAGTCATTTGAAGTCTTCAGCTTATTGATTGGCCAAATGGGGTGACCAAATTCCTGCACATGGGAGTTACTCGATCCCATCATGGGCCATGGCAGGACCACCATTCCCATTTTTTACTTCCACGGTGTTTAGCCAACCCATGCCATCCGGTAAGGATTTGGAGTCCCCTTTTAAATAAAATGCCCCAGAAAAGAGCAAGAGCATTTTTTTTGGTCTGCAATTTAAACGAGTATTCCTATAATTAAAATAAATTCATGTCTGGCTTGAGAAAAAAAGCGTCTGACATGGGTTGTGCAATTTTTTTGGGTTTCACACTGAAGAAGATCTTGCATCTTTAAAGCTGCATCATTGTCAGGACCCTCCCTCCACCCAACATCACTGCACCGTGAGCTCCTTGCTGCATCACTCTGCCCAGCCCTGCTCCACTCTTCACCATGGGCACACTGATAACACTCACCTGCATCCTCTCCACCCTTATTGCCGTAGGTAAGTCCTATGACCTGGGCATGATTTTATTAATCGCCTCTTTTAAAAATGATTCCTTTAAATTATATGATGGCCCATCTTTATATCTTGCACTGGTGCTCCGTAACCATAACTAACTGCACTTCCATCAGCAATAAGTGTCATGAAATCAATTGCTATAGGAAAAGAATTGCAATGATTTTTTATTTATTTAAACTTTTTTTGATTTATTTTTTGCAGATTGCATTATTTGCATTTTTTATTGTGCATGCATTGGAAACAACCTTGATTAATTCTTGTTATGGATTAGGATTATTTTTTAATCTTGGAGATACATTGTATCACCTGTCTTTAAACTGTATTATTTTTAGCCTGTGCTGAGTGATGGGGATTCTGCTCATGGCTGTTCCCCCTCTGCAGATGTAAAGTGCTCTGCATAGGGACAGGCTGCAGACTGCACCAAGCACTGCTGGGAAAGAGAAGGGAAAGAAGAGGAGGGAGGGAGATGAGACACAAAACCTGAATCACATGAAGCAAGTTTTTACAAGACAGACGCAGTCATTTAATTAAGAATTATTGAAACATGGGCCGATATGATGCGTAATGTTGGATGGGATGATAACATAGCAAAGTCATGTATAAAGGAATGCAATAAAATATGATGAGTCATCTAAAACATTTTGGTAGAAAATGTAGATTCTATATGAATCTTAAGAAACAGTTTACCCAAATTCTGCTGACTCTGCAGAAATTTCCACATACAGCCACACCCATTTTATGATTTATGCCCTAATTAAAGTTAGGAGAGTATCTCAAGCCAAATCAACCATGACCTATTTATGAGGCAGGAATGTACTCCATCTTTTCCCATACTTTAATCCAGATGAATTGTGTAACATGAATCGATTTTTAAGGGGATAAAGGGAGTTAAAGGGAGACTGAATTTTTTTGTTTTTGTTTACAATGGTGGTCAGAATGCCCCCTTAAAAGATCATACGTTTCATGCGGGGTATGTCAAGTGGTGTTTGACCACCACCATCAGATGGGGGGTCCAATATTTTCAGCAGCACTAGTAACCTGGAGAGAAACTCCTGAAATTAAATTCAGGTTTAGCAACTCCCTACTAAAATTCTTCTGGGTTTTTGGGAAAATGTATCATGCTGCCCCTCATTTATAGATGTGGTCAAAATACCCCCCTAAAAGATCATGAGTATAATGCTGCTAGGTATGTCAAGTGATATTTGGCAACCAGCACCGCCATCACTATTATCTTCAGATCGAGGCACCATTAGCAACCTGGAGAGGAACCCTTGAAATCATTTTCAGGTTTAGGGATCCCCCCTACTAAAATTCTTCTGGGTTTTTTGGGAAAAAATATCTTGGTGGTCAGTCGGAAGAGTGCCCTTCTTTTACAGTGCTGGTCAGAATGCTCCATTTAAAAGATCATGGGTGTCATTCTGATGGGTATGTCAAGTGGCATTTGACCACCACCGTTAGATGGGAGGTCCATTATCTTCTGATTGGGGCACCACTAGTAACCTCGAGAGGAACCCTTGAAATCATTTTCAGGTATTGAAAATAAATTCTTTTATTGGGAAATGTACCCTGGTTGTTAGTGGGAGGAATGCTTATCATTTACAGTGGTGGCCCCCTTTAAAGATCAAGGATGGCATGGTGCTGGGTATGTCAAGTGACATTTGTTCACCACCAACATCATCAGATGGGACGTCCATTAACTTCAGATTGAGGCACCACTAGTAACCTGGAGAAAATCTTTTGGGTTTTGGTAAAATGTATATTGGTTGTTAGGGGAAAGAATGCTCCTTATTTACAGTGGTGGTCAGAATGCCCCCCTTCAAAGATCATGGGTGTCATCTGATGTCAAGTGGCGTATGCCCAACACCACCACCATCAGATGGGGGGTCCTACAGCTACATCTTGAGGAACCACAAGTAAACTGTAGAGGAACACATGAAATCATTTCCATGTTTACCTCTTAATTAAATAAATTCTTTGGGGTTATTGGGAAAATATATCTTGGTGGTCTGTAGGAAAAAGGCTAATCGTTTACATTGGTGGTCAGAATACTTCTCTGAAAAATCAAAGGTATCATCTGATGTCAAGTGGCATTTGACCATTAGGAATGAACGAGAATGCCTCTGACAGTCTTGAACTTCCGATGGGTCCGCAAAATTTCGGTGAACCGATGTTGCGAATTCCATTAAAGTCCAGGGTGCAGGTTGCCATGGTCGCTGGTCTTACAGCCCAGTGACCGTGGGAACCTGCGGTCACAGCTGATTGGAGCCTCCAATCAGCTGTGACTACAGGCAAACTCAGGTGAACTCTCAATGGAGATTCTCCATTGAGAGTTCATCTAAGTTCAGTTCCCACAGTCACTGGGCTGTACTTATAATATGTCAATTATATAACAAGTCTTTAATTATATCATATGTACTTATATTGATAAGTACAGCCCAGTGACCGTGGGAACCTGTGGTCACAGCTGATAGGAGGCACGCGGGTGCCTTCAATCAGCTGTGACTGCAGGCGAACTCAGATAACTCTAAATTCGGTGAGAACTGCGTGGCGAACTGCGTGGCGAATCACAAGGCCGTTCTCACTTACATATTCTGTAAGTGAGAAAAGCCTGATTTGCTCCGAGATCAAAATGACAAATTTTGCTTACTAATCCCTATTAACCATCATCATCAGATGGGAAGTCCATTATCTACAGCTTGATGAACCACTAATAACCTGGAGAGGAACCCTGGTTGGAACAGGCTGGTCTAATCTGACAGTTCTTGTGATGTTAGCAGTTTTGCACTAGACCAGGTATGTTTTATGGGCTCTTGGGACTCCCAACTGAAGCTTTAATCTTTTAAGCCTAAAGTATATGTCATCTATAGTAAGACTCATAGTAAGAGAGGGAACAGAAGGCTTTTAAATGTACTGTGATAAAATAATATAGTTTACTAAGAATCCATAGAAAATGTAAACAATTAGAAGTTTTACCATACTAGTCAAAACATTACAGGTAAGAACTGAACCTAATTTGCTAAATACATATAATATATAATCATGATCCTCCTCCCGACGCGTTTCACCCATTCGGGCTTCCTCAGGGGATTTTGGAGAGTAGAATAATAAGCTATAAAATACGAATAGATAGCAATAAGAATGCAATGAGAATTTGCTTGATACATACGTTTAACAAACAGTTGACAGCATTTGCCATTAATGACTTGAAGTGATAAGCAATATATATACAAATATATCTCATATAAATAGGAATATCGTTTTTAAACAATCAAAGGTAACACATGAAAATAGGAACACTCACTTTTTAGACATGAATTTCAGTAAGTAGATCCATTAAAAGCAAGTCATTTGGATTTTGCAAGTTGATGACAGTATTTTGGTGAATTGGTTGTCTAATAAAGTCACATTTATAAAAAGGTTCAAATCCTGTAGATAATTGATTATATCAAAATTCGATCACTGATAACTTACATCTATGCTGGTGCTATAAGACAGTAGAGCGAATGTTGACAGAAAAAGCGATGATTCAGGATGAAACCGATTTCTAAGTGAGAATGTCATGTATTAAAGTTGGTAGCAGGAGAATAGTCTCTGTAGAGAGATTACGGTTCGAACACAGGAAAGGTATTACTGCTGTAAGGGATATGTGAGTATAATAAAATTCTTCAGGATAAATATATTAGAATTGGAATAAAGGTGTTTACCTGATTGGGAGCACAATCGTCCTATCAATGCTGGATATGATACATTGATGAAGAATTAGGTTAGGTAAGTATAATAACTACCATTACAGTCAAAGTTTTCTCTATAAGTCATCTATATACAAAAGATGTTGTTCTTTAAACTTTTTGATCTCATGTAACTAGCTCCATCCCAGAAGTGGTTAATGGACAGTTTCAGGATAGTTATTGTATAGTCTGATTAGGCGGACCATTACATTGTCCTCCTCCAGCTCCTGTTTAATTACTCTTTTAAGATAAAATGATGCCATCTATTAGCTGTAGGTGGTTCTCCAGTCGCTGCATGGGCAAAGTACAGGTTCTCTTTATGGTACAAACCTAAAAAACAATAAGCTGTGGCTTGAAAAAAAAATAACTTTCCAGGATGACCAACTGAACTTATTGCTTCCTCTTCTCTTTTTCACTTTAAGGTCATGCAATTCATTGCACCGTGTGCAGATCTGAAGGAGGAGACTTTACTTGTAGCGGAGATGACAAAGAGTGTGGAAGAGATTATGTGTGTGCCTCTACCAGCACAATAACCGTGATGGGTATTGTATAAAACTTCTTGTTGTCCTTATGATTCAGGAAGTCAGTGTGAAAGGGGTCAGGCCCTCTAAAACTGGTATTTTAATGTTTGGGTAATGTCAGGAAGTTATGAGGGGGTCCCAGCATTTCTCTGCTAAGTAACTGGTCTGCACACCTACTCTGGCCATTATGAGGGGCTCCTACCATCCATGTGCTGGGTTCCCTAGTCTGAACACCTGCTGTGCCCGTTTAAGGCCTACTGGCTATCCCTTTGTTGAGTTGCCAGTTCTATATACCTGCTGTGTCCATTATAGTTCTGAGTTCCTGGGTCTGCACACTGGCTGTGCCCATTATGATGGGTTCTTCAAACCTGCAGTTCTGTAAACCTCATTATTAGGGGCTACTACCATCACTGTGCTGAGTTTAGACACCTGTTGAGCCCATTATGTAGAGTACCCACCATCTCTTTAGTTTCCAGTTCTGTATACCTGCTGTGCCCATTATAAGGGCTTCCCACCACCTTTGAAAAAAGTTTCTGGGTCTGTACTCCTGCTGTGCCCATTATGAGAGGATCTCATCAAATGTGAATCTAGTTCTTAGTTCTGTACACCTCTCATGCCCATTATGAATGGCTCCTACCATGCCTCCTTTACCCATTACGAGGAGCTCCTACCATCTTTGTACATGGGTGTCATGCTGGTGGGTATGTCAAGTGGCATTTGACCACCACCATCAAATGAGAGGTCCATCATCTAAAGGTGAGGAACTACTTGTAACCTGGGGAGGAATCCTTAAAAAAAGTTCAGGTTTAGAAACTCCTGAAAATAAATTATTTTGGGTTATTGTGAAAATGTATCTTGGTTGTTAGTGGGAGGAATGCTCATCATTTATAGCGGTGAATAGAATGTCCCCTTTAAAAGATCAAGGATGGCATGGTGCTGAGTATGTCAAGTAGTGTTTGATCACCACCATCAGATGGAAGGTCCATTATCTTCAGATTGAGGTACCATTAGTATCTGGGAGAAAGTAACCTTGATGAAGTCTCACTATTGGAGTATCCAAGCCAGGATCTGACCCGTAGTGATGTGCTACATTTAATATCTGGGTTTTCAAATCCAATCAATTTACATTACATTTCAACAAAGATTACATTTCAACAAAGTTAATGTTTGCATCTGGAGTTCAGATTTAACCTCTTGCTTTGTTCTTTGTCATCTAACAGAGGGACTTAGTACCAAATCCTTCTCCAGGACATGCGCAAGACGAAATAACTGTGGAGCATCCGGGAGCATTGTCTTCCAGGGAGGATATTTTAAAACAGCCACATCCTGCTGTACCTCTGATTACTGCACCCCAACTAGTCCTATATGTAAGTTGATAACAATGAAATAACACAATGGAAAGCCATCTCCATTGGTGGTTCTGATATACCTTATCTCAATGTTAAGTTTTAAATTACTTCAATCTACCCATGTACATTCCCTACCTATTTTCTCAATATTAGCTCTCCTTCTTTCTATTTCAAATAATTATTTTTCCTTTTCAATCTTTCCTTCAACTTTGTGGATTGCCCTTAAACATCTTCATATTAAGCTGGCTTTTTACACTCACTTCTATTGTAGAATCCTGTATTTGTCCTCATGTATACTACATGGAAAAAAAGTTGGGGAAACTTGGCCACCACATCTCTTTTCTGGACAATGAGAAAAATAATACGGGTTGGCCCAATTTTTTGACCTCTAAATGGTTCCACATTTCTGAAAAGGCATTCGATAAGATTTTGGAGGGTGCCTGTGTGACTATCTAGACCAAGGAGCATTTGTGATGTCAAGTGTTCATGTTGGGTGAAAAGGCCTGGCTCACAGTTATCATTCTGATCAATCTTCAGTAGGGGTGAGATCAGGACTTTGTGCAGGAAGTCCTCCATCTGAGACAAGTCAAGCTACGTCTTTATGGAGCTGGCTTTTTAGACAGGACACATTGGGACAGAGATTGCAATGCGGACAGCTAAGGTTCAAAGTGTCTTTGTACAATGTAGCTTTAACAATACCCTTCAGTGATGAACCCAAACTCATTCTGGAGGGTTGTCCACATTTTTTGGCCATATAGCGGTAGGTGTGATGGTCAGGAGTCCACAAAAAAAACAATACTATGTATGTAACCATTGGAAAAACCAATATGTCTACCTTCAACCCCATAATTCTAGCCCGTAAACAGCAACTTTTTTTGAGTGTGTACATGGATTAGTGCCTTTGATGAGTCAGTGACTGAATACAATAATTGACAAAACTTACCTCTGTTGTTTACAGTGCCTCAAGATGGGATTCGCCGTAATGGACTGACATGTCGAAGCTGCACATCTCTCGAGTCCAACTGGTGCCATACTAAAGAGACAATAGATTGCACTGGAGATGAAAACCGATGTATTCTACAGACAGATGTGTATTCAGGTACTTGCTTTACCTAAGTTAGTGTTACCTGCTAGAGTGATACATTTAAATGTCATTATTATTGTTTTTAGTTACATAAATGTAAAAAAACATGTCTACCTACTTCAGCAGTAGCAGTTAATGTCAGCAGGTGGAACAGTTGAGATTTCTGACACCATCTTTCCCTAATCCTTATTTCTTTTCCCTGGATTTTCTTCATTATAAAACCTCAGATTGCACAGAATTTAGTTATTTATTGCAGGCCTTGCATATCACAGTAAGAAGCCACCTATAATGTACAAAAAAGAATGAATTGAAATTGGGAAATGGTACAGTCTAGCTTTGGGCTGCTCCCTATGGGTGGCCCCAGTTCACCTAGAGGTTCCCCCAATAATATAAATATTTTTTTTCAGTATACTAACTTTTTCTGATGTCTACTTGGCGATCATGTGATATGCAGGCCCCCCTCTTCTTCTGATCTTCTCCAGTGGTGGGCTGTACCCAAAAATGCAAAAAGCGATGCAGATGTGGTATCATCAGCACTGCTCTCTGCCTACATACACTATGGGACTGATTTAATAAAGCTCTCCAAGACTGGGGAAGATAGACTATGATGGGTAAACCTGGTAGATGAGTCCAGCTGGCTGTCTTATACACCTGGAAATCTGACTTCATCAGCACTCAGCAGGGACCCCTATGTGACATCATGTGATATTAGTCATAGAGACTGTGCAAAGTTTGCACATTTGTTCCTCTTATTTACGCTGCATTTACTCTTGAAAACCTGCAGTATTTCAAGTATTTATTTCTTTTTGATCCTTTGCAGGAAAGAAGTATGCCAAGATGGCTATGCGTGGATGTGGCACCAAAGCAATCTGTGATCTCGGAAGTCAGACTTTCAGCTTCGGAGGTGTTAGCCTAAGCCGAGAGATCACCTGTACGAGTCACGGTCTCAGCCTACATGCCAATGTATTGTTGGTTGCAATAGTTGCTTTGCTTGCACACAGACTCATGCCCTAGACCCTACTGCTTGATCATCAACAGTATAGCGTGCCACTGCTTTCAACAGATTGCTCTATGTGTACACATTGGGAGCACAACGTTGGTTGATGTATGGTGTTTATTTTTTATGTTCCTAAATATCCAGCACCCGGGTGCATGCATCAAATATCAAACTTTTGCGCATGAGACATGCTTTCATCACAAGTTACTTGAGAAAATTGATATAGATGGCTGTCATCTGACACATTATGTTTCTTAATCTTTTGAAAAATGTTATGGCACTAATAAAACACTGTATTTGTCAACTTTCCACCTCAAAATTTTGGGTTGAGGTCAGAACTCATCAGTTGAGGTTGGGCCAGACTGATTAGCTTTTTAAGGCTATGTCTGTCCATGACAATTTACTTCTGGAAATAATTTAGGCCACAAAACTTTAAAATAAGTTGTACCATGTCTATGTACTTCCAAGGATGAGGTCATGAGACCTCATCCTTGCCTGTCCGTCTATTAGGACAGGTTGGGCCATACCATGTTAAGTGGTGAGCTTTGGCAACATCTGCCTGCTCATTGGGGCTAGTTTTGGGTATACCCAACTCACAGTTATTTGCTTTCTGAGATGAGGTTGGACCAAACCAAACTCTTACTGGGGACGAAGTTGGAGAACACTTAACTGCTTTTTGATGTGAGATTAGGCCTCACGTACCTACTTTCTGGAATGATTTTGAACATCTCCTACCAATATTCTGGAACAAGGTGGGCCTCATATATCTGCTATCTAGGATAGGGTTTGGCTTTACCTACAGACCTCAGTAAAGCCCTGATCTGATCTCTTTCACCCACCTATGGAATAAAGACCAGCCCCAAGAGTCGGGCCAATCAATATCAGACAAGAGAATGACCTCTAGAGAATTGTCCATATAGGAGCTCAGGGGCTACGCACATTGAATCAATTTGTGTATGGCTCCATTCCTTAACTACTTCTATTAACAGTTCAGTCTAAAAAGTTTATGTTTTACATAAATTAGCTTAATTAAAAAATAAATGACTCAAGATTAAAATGTATTCATTATTAACCAAAATGTAAAATAAAATAAACACTGATCTCCAAAATGTTCAATCTTAAATGGCTAAGTAGATTGTGATCTGAAAACCTTTGTATATATATAATATTTATATATATATATATATATATATATATATATATATATATATATACTGCCTGATCTGGATTTGGGCTAACTGGATTTTAAAACAAGTTTAAAAATTCCTAAAAAGTCTACAAAACAGTCTAAAAAGTATATAACACAAAAAATGTGCAAAATAGTAGGTATGCCAATGTACCATTTTGGGCCCCTTCATTTTTATAATGCTTGTCAGACATACCATGATTTTTTCCTAATTAGCAAGCTGCCACCTCAGACCATTAATTGATCCCATTTGAGGGCAATGCGTTAACTTTAAGCTTTTTTGCCAAAGCTATTGCTTGTAGAATTCTTTTGTTATCAATTTCCGTCTTGGATCATATATCCTTCCTATTTTCCAATCAACATGTGCCTTCTCATATTGGTACTGCATTTTCATACCGGTTAGGATACTTTGCCATAAATTTTCATGATTTCTTAAAGTGATGTTTGAAATGTTAAAAAACTTTTTTCATTGGGGGCAAAGGGAAACAGCAAACGCTCTACTTGATACTAGTACATATGGTATGTTGTCGCCATATTGTTAAGTATAGCTGTGAGTTTGTTTTTTTTTAGTACAATATCAGAGGTTTGATCAATACTGATATCCATGAGTGTGTGTTGGCTTACACCATCGTGAGGCTCCTCGTGCCACCTTGCATGTCTTGTCATTCTAACTTGTGCCTGTTGACCTTTTCTCATAAGCAATCATGGTGTTGTGTCACCAGACTTAATATTGTAAAGTCACAACAGTCATTGTTTTATATTGGTGCCGATGACGTCCTCTCGTTGCCTTCATGTGTTACTCAAATCTACGGTACATTCATTCATTCACGTCAAAGACAGAACATTTGCTAGGGCTAGAGTTTAAGGTGTTCAAGGACTTCACACTAAGTAGACACAGTCACATTTTCACAACAATTTCTAGGCAAATCATGGGAGTTCTTAAGTTTTTTGGGGATGTGTTGACGTGACTTGTGTCAGAGTTAGCAAAATATGGTCACCAGTGTCCTAAAAAATTCAGGTCACGGAAATTTGATGGGAAAATTTGGTCCACATGGAATGTTCTTCTGGACATGGAAGCAAAGGGAAGAATGGTGATGAACACTATTTTATCCAATCATCATTCATATATTCATCATCATCCAAGCTTTAAGCTACTTTATCTTTATTAGGGGTCTATGGCATCCAACCTACTTATTGGGATCCAATGGGGGCAGTTTGTTATGGCGACCATATGGGAGGGACAGAAGCTACAAAAAATGCTAGAACATAATAATGGTTGGTTTGCAATTCATAGCGATTCTCTACCATAGCATCACATTTCTAACCCTTCTCCTTCACCATACAATATTAATGATAATTATAACTGTCGACAATGTAAGTATCAATATTTATTCAGTAGAAAGGCAGGAGAAAGACAAACAAATATTGTCTATATAAAAAATACAGTTCTGGTTTGTTTTATGTGGAAAACGATATTTGGCTTTTAGATGAAATCAGGATTTCATTGTGGTTTATACCCAGGGAGTTAAAAGCTATTTGGAAAATGTATGATTAATTGGTCAATTAATGGCTTGTTAGGAATGGCAAAGGGAACGGCTTTTGCTCGGCTGCCCCCACCACTTTGCTGGTTTTTAATGAACCAACATTTTAACATTTTACATTGGACAGGAGTGACCAGTGCTGAATCTTCCATTGCTTTCCCCATTCCCAATGGGCGGCCCCAGCTGGCAGGATAACCATGGGCATGGTTCTGTGGTGTAAGGAAGGACTAACTGCACTGCAACCTCACTGCCAGTCTTTAATGTCATTGTAATGTCATTGTAGTATTTCATAACTGTTCATGTTCGTTTTTTAACATTTTATTTTTACCAACAACAGTTTAATGGTTCAGGAAAAAAAACGAATGGCAAACCATTACAAATATTTAAATGGCTCGAAACAATATAAAAGGTTCAGTAAGAACTCAAACTATCCTACTGGGATCAATCCCTCCTAAATCCGGCTACTAGTAACTAAAACCTGACTGGGTAATATGGAGTCCTTCATACTGGATATCAACATGGCAATCCTAAATAAAATATATTGAATTTCAAAAGATCTAATTGCATGTTACAAAGAGACATACACAAAATACAGAATGGCATACTACCCCCTTAGCCTTCCGCAACACCCCCACCAACAACACTGCAAAGACTGTAATAGGCTAGAATGATATGGAGACTTGGCTGCATAATAATAAGGGTTCATTTATTTCCATTTCTGCTTGACTCAACATCAGTATTCTTCTCTGGCTCAATATTGCAATCATGACAGTATATTCTATTATTTTGTTTTTCAAAAAATTCTATGTAATTGTCTAAATAAAAAAAATATAAAACAATGTTTCTGTTTTGAGGTTACTATTAATATATTCACCACCTTGTTGTAAAGGGTACTTTAAGGTTCATTTCAGCATGATGGTGAGCTGCAACATTTTGCCGTGGGTTTAACTGCAGTCCCAACCTCTCCCACTGGGGGAAGTTAGGAATCATTTTTTGCACAATAGCTGCATCAAAGTGGGTAGGTGCAGGGATTAGTTCCTGCTATTAGCTGCTACTTCTGCACTAAGCAGTCTCATAGCAGTCTCATAGTGGTTGCTAAAATGTAAAGAAGAAGTGAAACAGTGTAGATAGTTATGTTCCTCTTTTTTTCATTGGCCTCATAAGTACTCATAATTCACTTCTATCTCACCTTTTTATTCTCATCTATTTTTTTACTTTTAGGTAGGACCCCAACAGCGAAATTTCCCTGCTATACTTTTATACTTTTACTTTGAAGTTCCAGGTATTCCTCTAATGTTTCTGTCCCCCTCCCTATTTCCTCCCTTTGCATCATGCATTATGGATATCAGAAATGTTTTCATGGCTACAAAATCAAAATATCACCTTATGCACTTGACTATATAGTTATACAGGTTGACAATCAGTTTTCCAGCATGATTTTGGATCGCATTTTCAATATAGGGACTGCGGTACACTGTTTGGCCACTAATGCTTTTATGGCGCTGTTCTGCAGAAACTGCCGTTAGGTCTTGCTTACTACATTTAATACACGTTGAGACATCCCTGCTGCCTGGAACTGTGCCAGATGTCCGCGGGTGCTGCGAGAGGAAAGCTGACCTGTGTGTGGAGGTAAGTGGAGTTTGCGAAAATCCGGTACTCCTCAGGTCCAGAGGTTGGCAGATTTTTGATTGTCAACCTGTAATACACTAATACTGTGATATTTTAACTACTGTGCAAATTAATAAATCAAAAGGCATAAATGAGTCCAATAGAATGCAACTGTCACTGTAAGAAATGGCCCAGACACTTTCTATTCCCCTCATCACACCTCCGTAGGATAATACTTTTGCGCTCACCTGACCTCCAAGACCAAAGTACTTTGGTCTTGGAGGACTTTTGGTCAAAGGTACTTTTAAGTTGTAAATCTGCAGGGTCCGGAAAACCTTGGGAGCCTGTGGAAGGCAATAGCCTTTTTCACGAAGCATCAGGAGTCTCTTGTGTTCAGTGAAGCAAAGTTTCTTTATTCATGCATGGAGATTCTCACAATCAGTTGACACATGCTCAAGGCACACTGAAGGAGAAGTCTGACATTCAGCATAGAAACTCCCATATTTACACAGAACAAAACATATAGTATTGTTTAGGAATGTTACACATCAGCAAACATGATTAATATCCCTTATCAGCACTGCGGTTGTTGTTGTTTCATTCAGCCTTGAGTCCTATTCCTCCTTATCTCGTAACAAGCAGCCAAGCTGCAAACTGTTTTCCTTAAGATTAACATGTTCTCATCACCCTGTGGCCTTATTTAATAAACTGCAGTTTATGATTAGCCAAGGCCATGATGTTGTTCTCTTTTCAAAGGGGCTCAAGGCCTTTTTCTATAATTGAAGCGTGAGCAGATTTTTGATAACTATATAGCAAGAATAAGTAAGAATAAGTATATAGATTTTGCTTTTAACAAGCCACGTATTAATGGCTGCTTTTGTCCTGTCTGTGGAAGTGTACCTCTTTTTTCCTGTGCCAACAGGACTCAACGGGAATAGAAGCAATCCAACCTTTGACATCTAACACCTGTTTGGGTGTTAAGAGTGTGAAACTTCAAACTAGGACAAGCAATAGCATGATGAAACCTTCAAAAATGGAACTTTAGAACTTGAAAATTCTCAATAAATTTTTGACCTGAATGGGTTCCACACTTCCATTAGTAAGTTGCATTACAGTAATTAATTTGCAATTTGAATGTTCTGAGGCTACTCACCACCTTCAGACAACCTCATTAGGCGTAATCAAGTCTCTATTATTAGTTCTAGGTTCATCCGGGCCCAGCCTCAAATTTTTGGACAGATTTTTAATCTTTAATCCAGCAGCTACCATTGCTCATTGTCCATACACATTCAAGAAATATAGCTCTTCTTTTTACTCTAGCAGCACTCCAATATCTCCTGCCCATTCACCACCTTCACTGGGGGCATTTTTGAGGTTTGGGATTTAGAGCATTATGGTTTGTTCACACGTATGCAAAAGTTGGCTAATTGATGGGTAAAAGATAGCCATAGTGGTTTTGCAGCACTGTCTTTCGTGAACATGTTCATGAAATTGATATATCCGGATTGTATCTGGTGAAATTCTTCTTTCTCCAGGTCATAATTGTAAGGCCCTGGTCCAGTACCAGTGCCCGCCAGATGTCAGTCTCCTAATACGAGGTATGTACCCCAATAAACTGCAGTTTTCCCCATCAGTCTTTACATCTGTGGTGGTAGAGGAATAAGGGGAGAGATCTTCCCCCCAAAAAATTCAACTAAACAATGAAAAAAAAAAACATTTTATAAAAGGGTTAGCCATGTAGTAATAGGACCGCTTTAAATTAGTGCTGCTCAAAAACGACATCACATATTTGCTTAGGATTTTGCTCAGAATTCCAAGAAACATTTACACCGGTATCTTACAGGAATTTGTTGCCATTAGCCAGGAATCGAAACTACTCAGTGTGTGTGTTCAGCACAAAGGTCAAATACAGGCTGTTGCTTCACTTTTACGTCTTCCCGATTCTTTCCAGCAATGGCAGTTGCCGATCTGAGAGAAGAGCTAAACTGCTCCATCTGCCTGAATGTTTTTGAAGACCCGGTCATGCTGAAATGTGGACACAACTTTTGTTCCACCTGTATAACAAATGTATTGAGAGCACAAGAAGGATCTGGAGTGTATTCCTGTCCACAATGCAGAATGCAATTTCAAGAGCAACCTGCCCTACAGAGAAATATTGTTTTAAGGAACATCATAGCACATTTCCAATCTACTCATTCCAAGGAAGAGCCAACTGGAATTTTGTGTACCTACTGTATTAATTTTTCAGCACCAGCTGTGAAGACGTGCATCAATTGTGAGGCTTCTCTGTGCGAGGGTCACGTCAAAGTGCATAATAAATCATCGGAACATGTATTGATTGAGCCCACCAGTTGCTTGGAGAACAGAAAATGTTCCATGCACAAGAAAATCTTGGAGTATTATTGTTGTAAGGATTCTATCTGTATCTGTGTGTCTTGTAGATTGGATGGAATACATAAAGGCCATCAGGTTAAAACGGTCCAAGATGCTTTTGAGCAGAAGAGAGGAGAGTTAAAGAATGTTCTTGAAGATTTGTCCTCCCAGAAAGAAGAGGCCACAAACAAAATTCAGACTCTTAAGGATGAGAAGGACAAAGAAATGAAGAACGCAGCCAATTTACATAAGACAATCTTGGACTTATTTACTAACATCAAGAAAAAGTTGAATACTTTGGAGAAACAGGTGCTTAAGGAGGTTTGTAGGCAAAAAGCAGAGACTTCAAAATCTGCAACTGAACTCATTCAGAATCTAGAAGTGAATATTGACAAAATCTCAAAGAAGATTATAAAGCTGGAGAAGATATACAGCTTGGTGGATCCCATTACCTTTTTACAAGACAGAGATGATGAAAATCATTCTAAGGAAGAGGATCGTAAATCCTTGGAGAAAAAAACAAGGAAAGAAATGGAATATCTCCATGAAGGAATGATTTACATACAATTATGTAAGGGTTTATGTCACATTGTCAATCAGGTAAAGCTGGATGTTTTACAGGCTGGTTCAGACGTTGTACTAGATGATGATACGGCAGGGAACAGTTTGCATATTTCTGAAGACTTCAAAACGGTCTCATCAACAAAAATACCCAATAGTTATCCTATGATTCTAAAAAGATTTACCTTTAACCAAGTCCTAAGTAAAAATATTTTTTCTTTTGGGCAGCATTACTGGGAAGTGGAAACAAGCAAAGAGGGTAACTGGAGAATAGGGGTAGCTTATGCAAGTATTGACACTAAAAAGAACCAGAGTGCCCTTGGAAATAATAAGAAGTCTTGGTGTCTGCGAAGGTTTAATGATCACTATTCTGTAATGCATGATGATAATGTATTAAGTTTAACGCATGCATCTTCCTGTAATAGTTTTGGGGTCTATCTGGATTATGAGGCAGGTCGACTGGCCTTTTATGAGCTGGGTGATCCGATTACATACTTATATACCTTTAATACCACTTTCACCGAACCCGTTCATGCTGCTTTTTTAGTATCTGCCAGTTCTTTGAAAGTTATGAGCATGACTTGTTGAAAGCATCCTAAGGGATCCTTTCCATCGTGTTACTAAAGGATTCAAGAAGGTGATTGCCAAAGAAGAGTGAAGCAATAGATATGCCTAAAGTACATGTACAGCATCATTTCAAGTATGGGATAGCAAAGAAAAAAATTAAAAACCTTTTATTTAATTTTATTGTTCCCAATGTCCTTGCTAGATGATAGGTAATCCAAATCTTTTACAGTTGTCCTCCAAAATTTAAAAAAAAAATAGTAAGGGAACATTTTACAATGGAGAGAGGAGTTTTTCCAATTTTGCTCTCTCTTTCCTTTTTTCTCCAGTACAGGAAGTAAAATAATTTCCCCAGGAAGGATTTAAAAAGGTTTGAAATGTAGTTTTGTAATTATTTGCAAACTACTATTTGTAGTATCATAGTATAGGATAGTATAGTATAATAAAGTATAGTAAAGTTAGTATAGCATAGTATATTATAGTAGTATAGTATAGCATAGTATAGTTTAAAATAGTAAGTAAAATTGATAGTAAACTTTGGAAGAATAAAAAAACATAGATTTCCAAATATCTTCTTCTTTAACTCTGCACCCTTTGCTCCTTTATACATGAATATGCCAGCCCCCATTTTCATCCTTCAAGCCAACAAAAAACATAATTTAACACAACATGACCTAATATAGTTCTCTCAACCATTCCTAATGATCTTTCACCATCAATTATCATTTTAAATCATTTTTCCAAGAAATCCATCCAGGTCCAGATTCCATCAGACTCAGATTTTTCCTATTCCGCTCACTCTAATTATCAGAGAGTGGGGGTGATTTACTAATTTAAGCATTAAGGCTGTTTACTTACCATGGAGCATTATTACCCTGCAAGGTAAAAAATCACTTAGCTTAATGGACGGGTTAATACTTGAAAATGGATAGCCAATGAAGTACAAGGAAACAATGTTTTCCTTGCATGTGATTGGTTGGTTGAAGTCAGTAGTGTTTCATCTCGTGATATATTCTTTGCAAGGAGAACCAACCGCAGTGAGTGAGGGAAAACTCTGCAACAAATATAAATATATTAGGGATGAGCGAGCAAGATTTTTACACTTAATCTCGCTGCAAATATGGCCGTTTTGGCTTACCGAAATTGTAAGTGAGAACGGCTGGTGTAAATTTGCTAATTGGGATAGAATTTTCTGTAAAAAAAAAAAAAACCAAGCGGGCTGTGCTGATCAATGAATGCAACCACGGCTGCATTCATTGATCAGCTCAGTGTGCGATCCCCTAGAAGTTAAATGGGGACAAGTCTTCCCATTCAAAACCTCTTTGCTTTGACAGAACATTATTCTTTCTAGAGACAGAAATTATACCCTGCTTAGTGTTTTCCACCCCGACAAGCACCGTCTAGCAAAATGCATGATCAATCTAACTTCCCTGTTGCATTTGAAAAGTTACATTTCTTTTAAAGCATTTAACATGCTAACTTTTCTCGAAATTATGTCCTTATAGTAATGAGGGGGAAAGCATTAAAATGTAGATGAATACTGTATTTATGTATATTTTATTGTAATATGGGAGTTAGGACCCACTGGTTTATAGACCAAGAACAAAATGCCCTGCATTGCATTCCAGCCCTTCCCTGATCTTTATTTAGTAGCATGGCAAATGTAAAAGATATCAATATCACTGAGTTATTTGTATGCCCACATTCCAGACTCGCTGTATTTAGACTGAATGTCTCTTGTGTGAAGAGGCACTCCAATGACCACGGAGAGACAGAGAGACAGTGCAAGCTAATGTTTAATTGAAAGGACTAAAGACAAGTCTTAAAGCTGTGTCCATACAAAAGCCCTGGGCAGAAGGCAAAAGAAGAGTCTGTGGTCTCCCCCCAGCTGATCTCTTCCTCAATACTGACTTACCTTAAGGTGTTGTGTCTTTGGATAGAGGCAGCTAGCTAGGTAGAGACAGGGTTTGCTTCCTCATGTCAAAGCCTCCAGCAACGAGAACACTGAGAAGTATAATAATAACATCAGCAATTCTCTTAGAATAGTAGGAGACAGCGGCCTCTTACATCTTCAATCATCTAAAGCAGGGGTCGGTAAACATTTATGGCCACTGGGTCATTTCAGTGGTGGGTGGACTCTGAGTCCTGCCCTAATAGCTCTGTCCCCGACCAGGGAATGCCCCTTGAGATGAAATCCCTCTCCTCCATATGCATTACGGATGAGAGGGATTTACCTTCAGGGAGCATTCCCTATTTACCGCGGCGGTGGAAGTATCACCACCGGCCGCAGTAAATAGGGGAGCCACAGCAAGGAGGTGGCACAAGAGCTCCAGTAGTTCCTAACGCCCTCTGGCAGATTTGGCGGGCAGCCGCGGCTCCAGAGCTGAAGGATGCTAGCCGGCCTTAGGCTGGATGTTAGGGGGTGTTAGGCCGGAACAAACTACTGGCTAGGATGGAGTTTGCCGATCCCTGATCTAAAGCGATAGGTTTCTAGGGTTCCTCCACAGATCACTAGGGATTCCTTGGGCAATGAGCAATTTGCACCTTTCATGTCAGCTTAACCAAGACCAATGATCTTTTTGGCTATCTGTAAGGTTGATATTCTTCCCAGTGGGCAGCAATGTAAGAGGAATTCTGCCCACTGACCACCACACTAATATACTGTGAGTTGTGGATATAGTAATTATAGAAGGGGGTCTCTAAAAACTGAAAGTTATTTCAAGGGTTCCTCCATGTTAAAAAGGTCAAGAAAGGATGCTCTAAAATGTACAATGGTTAATTATTATTTTTAACAATTATGTGTTTCACTTTCATGCAGAACAAATGTATACAGATCTATAAAAATGTTAAAATAAATGTGTGCATAATAAAAAAAAAACATAAAAAATTGTCATCATTCAAATATATTTCTGTACATTCTGTTTTTCCTATATACCAGCTAAATGGAAATTATGTTTTCATGGTCTGACTTAATTGGGACCTTTCCAACACAATGTGGGATTGTTTCATTATTGTGATAAATTGGTTAGCATTCTTGCGTTACAATAAATGGGTCTTAGTTTTGAATCTTGGCTGAGAGTTTTGGACTACTTTGTATGTTCTCATTAAAATTGCACGGGGACATTCTGGTCTTCTCCTCTATCCCAAAAATATACTGGTTTGTTATTATTTTGCTCCAAATTGGCCTATAGTAGAGACACTGGGCCGTATTTATTAATGTTCTCCAAGGTTGGAGAGGATACACTTTCATCAGTGACTCTGGGTGATCCAGCAAACCTGGAATGGATTTCTTAAAAGTAATTTGCAAATGTTTTCAAACCTGAACCCGATCAATTCCAAGTTTGTTGGAACACTCAGATTCACCTAAGATAGTGTATTCTCTCCAGCTTTGGAGAGCTTTAATAAATCAGGCCCACTGGGGTTTGAGCTCCTCGAAGGGACAGGTAAGGTCATGATTCTGGAAAGCTCTGCATGATATATTGTAATGGCATGAATACATAATATTGTACAAATACTGATGAATCAAGATAAAAAGGGATTTCATTGTTACAACTTTGAATTTATTAGTTCTAGCAAAAATTGTGAAATGTAAGTTTCATATCTCAACAATATCATATCTCCCTCTCTCTAATGAATTATCTCTAATTAATCTAATAGAGAAAGTGGGAATCACAATGGTGACATCTGACACTTCCAGAAGGGTTGATTGGCTTTTGGAGGCCGTGGTGCTAGAATAGAGGATGGAAGACACAAGCCACCAAAGAAGTCAATATACTTTGCCTACTTCATGGTAATCATTTTATATCTTAAATTTTACACTATTTCAGATTTTGATGGAAATGGATGGAGTAAGAAAGGGTAGGACCCCTTGCTTTTTAAAGCTGTCTGTACCCCCATTGGGCAAATCCACCATAAATCGTTTTGGTACTGAGGACCATTATTCACAAGAGAGAAAAGAGAAAATCCAAAATGTAGTTTTACCCAGCAGAAGTGGTAAAAGGAAATGATGCAAGGTAATATCTCTTCTGGCAACAACTGTCTAAAACGGGAATCTCACTTTGGGAGATTTCCTCTCAGTTTCTGTTGCATTTCTGGATTGCAATAAAAATTTCTCCAATGGCACACAAACAGCAACAAAAAGAATATAAAATACATAGATAAAAGAAATAAATAAATACCCCGGCAGGGTTTGAATATTTCCCTACCACCTCCTAAATGGAGCATCTGAAGTCTCACCCATCGTTTCATCTTTGTCCGCTTCCCTTTCTGATTCTGAGATCAAAATATTAGACCTTGTAACTTCTTTGTAACCTCCTTAGCGGTTTAATTGAGTCCAAATTTCTATGCAAAAAGTGGTACAACTTTTTGCATGGAAATGTATTTATTTTTTTGTAATTCTTAGGCATAACTAACTGATATTTAATAAATTTAATAATAAAACTTTAAAAAACAAAACACAAAAGTCTGTTAAAAAAATATTTAAACATGTAATGTAACTGTATAGTAGCATATGATTGATAAATATATATATATATATATATATATATATATATAATTGTATATATATATTATATAAAGATTTCTTTGTATTGGACTCAATACAGCTATATTGTATTGAATCTAATACAAAATTATTTGAATTTCCTGCCGATCCTCCCGCTTGCACTGACGTCACCAGGAAACCCTGTAGGACGTCTCTGTACTTTTTGGCTGGATATCAGAGGAGCAGGACGTGTCCCTAGGATCTGCGGGGACCAGCAGGACGCCAGGGGACAGCGACGGAGCAAGGTAAGTAGGTTTTTTTTAGTTAAAAGAGACCCCGAGTATGACTCGGGATTACCACTTTTAGCAAGTAAAATCCACCCCGAGTCACAATCAGGATAACCGCTAGGGGGGTTAAATAAAGAATCCACCAAGACCACACCAATTTACTTCTTACCATTTACTGCAAAGAAGAAGCAACAGAAAAAAACAGATTAAAGTTGTGGATGGAGAGTGTCCATTGTGGGAGTTTCCTACATTATCCAGTTCAGTTGGAGCAATCTTTGTTTGATTTTCCCCCGGAGTACAACTATAAGTCAGCTCAATACTCATTTGGGCAGATTTCACAGACTGCTCTCCAAGATCGCAGTAGGTTTTGGTAGAGCAACCTCGTAAGGCCTCCTGGGTGGAGATGATACCTACAGGGCAGAAGGATATTTTCTGGTTATTTTGTACAGCAGACACAAAGTCAAACCATCATTGTGTTGCAGAATATAGTTGCGAAAGTTAGTCTGAAAAAAATGAAAAATGCAAATGGCAGCCCTGTGCCATGGTAAAAATTACAGTTGATCGTTCATTATTTTTAACACAACAGAAAAGATGATGCATCAAGAGCCATACAATGCACATTTGAGGGTCTTTTAGAAAACAGAAATTTAAATGGAATTTTCAGAATTTCCCTATACAACATTTCCTAAAACCATACCATAAAAGATTGATTTGTCTGCATCATACTACTGTTATACATCAACCATAAACATTCATAGTGGCCTTAACTGGTCATAAACTAATCCCTTCTAATCGCCTAGCCAGATGGTGTTCACATAATATTGGTGTAGGGTTATTCTTAACATCCGCAGAAAAATATGCTTGTTTAGGAGATACATAGACATAGATATACTGGGTGAAAACCCATGTATTCTCTAGAACAGCAGTCGCCAACCATTTTAGTCCCGTGGACCACCAACACTACCGGCTCCTGACTGCACATGTACGGGGAGGCAGTTGTCAATCAAAGGGGAGGAACCTCCCCATAGTGACATCATAATACAATAACCCCGCCCACTCTGCCATTGCAGATCTGAGCCTGTGATGGGAGAGTGGGAGGGTTGTGTCGTGAAACACAGCCCGCCCACTCCCCTGAGTCAGGCATTTGCACGGGGGACATGGTCTGCGGCTCTGGCTGGTGCGTCCCCCCAGTGGGGACCTTCTTCTGACCCCACTCGAGGGTGCACTTACCAGAGCTGAGGACCCCCAAAATCTTCTCGGTTGGTGAGTTCTGCTCTAGAAAACCATCAGGGATGATAATGAAGTACCCAGCTGCCAGAAGGTGCCAAAAAAAAAAAGGAATGATTCCAGGCCTTATAAATAGGCCAGCATCTTGCCACCTTAATATTACCAGTTTCTAGAGAAGTAATTGGCATTAAACTATGTAAAGCTAAACAATCAATGAGCTAATTCTTGAAGAATTATCAAATATGAATTTGTTAGGACCCTCTGTCTGACTAGCTAGAGGTTCCTCACCAGAAACCCCAGGCATTTTCTGCAGATACAATTGCACCAAATTCATTAGCTGACCTTTATCAAAGTCATATGTCTATCTTATTTGCCATATGTTCTCTTTACCTGTGGTGACAGAAGTTTGGAAGAGGCACATGTCTTCCTTTCCGGTACATTCCATTACCTCCTCCGCAGAGCAGAAAGTTGAAGATTCAGTCAAACATGTTCCACAGACCAGTCCGTTGGCTTCTTTGACATCCGCCGGTACTTTGTAAAGAGCATAAAAGAATGTTAAACTGGCACAATTTCAATGAACTCTAGCCAAATGTAATTAGTTAAGAAACCAGTAGGCGATGTTTAGAACCATTGACAGTATCTGGGTCCACATCTGGGAAGTTTCCTGCACTTACTGTTCCTAGCAATGGAAGTGGAAGGAATCGTAAACAGTTATCACCAGAACTGGTGCACTCACTCATTGAAAAATGTAACTTTTGTTTCTGTTTTGGTGATAGCCATAAAATGTTTCTTTGTCCTTTGACAATAGTCCCCAATAGTAAGGTTTTGTATCTCCAACATAGACAGCAAGATAAGTCTTCCTTGCTCTAGACAAGACTGCCAGGGGCTGCTAAATTGCTCATTGGTGGAACCATATTTCCATGTAAAATTAAAAGTTCCATCTTCCCACCCTATTTTCTATGTGATCCTACTTTTCTAGAACGGTGTCCACCAGTTACCCTGCTTAAGTGGTATCCAGAAATGAGCTTCAAGCAACGTGTAGCAATTCTTTGACTCCAAGTGGGCAAACTGTCTCTTTGAAGTCCTGGTGAGCCTTATGGGTATTGCTGTATAATTTTGCATTAGAATCACATGTAAGAAGCTTTTGTTTACCTATATGGAATCACTTACTTGCTAACTTGGTGTCACAGATCCCTGTAGGCCTAGGGGGTCCGTGCTTCCATTAGCTCCTCTTACCTTGAATCCCATACACCTAGCAGTCCTGTACATGAATCTCCAAGACAATCTTCCGCAGACGCACTCGTCTTACTTGTGTAGGTGGAAATATCATCTTGGGTCTAGCTACCTTTTTGGTCGTAGGTATTAATATCTATCTGTCACATGATCTGCCCAGTCACATTATCTTCCCTATGAAAGGGGTTTAAACCCCTATTTAGGGTATATGAAAAAAAAAACATATATATGAATATTTAAAACTGGACCTAGTCTACTAGGACAACATTTAAACAATCTTTTTGTTTTGGGCTTGGACATATTAAACTGCATGCAGCCGGAATACTGCTTCTTTTACCCCCTACCTACACTCCATCCAAACGTGAGTAAACTATTGCCCTTGTTATTAATTTGATGAAAATTACAAAAATATGTTGTTTTTCAAACATCAGATATGAAAGTTTAAAATGAGATGTTGATTGTTCAGTTGAAGTTTTTCCCTAGCTAACTGTGGAAATTTTAAGTTCTAGACATCCATATAAAAGAAGGATTATTATGTTTTATTACAAACTAGATCTCTACCAAAACTATATTATTTGATAATCTTTGACAATCTATATGCTATATGTTTATAGCTTGTATTTGTACATTATAAAAATCATACAATCTCTGCAAATTTATACCCCTGAAGAAGCCTATAACAGGCGAAACGCGTTGGGAATCATGCGACCATAACAGGTCCCCTTCTTACCTTGTTTTCAATCTTTATATGTACTTTGTGTGACATTGGAAGGAGTCTTATGTCTAGAGATTAAAGTATCCAAACCCTGTGACAATAACAGGCATTTGGATATTGAGCTTAAAATAAATATGTACCTTTGATGTATGTACTAATTGTAACTTGAAAAATACACACTTGATTTATTTTTGCACAAAAACCTCCTGAGCCTGAAACCTCTTTCTTTCCCCCTCTTCCCCTTATACCTATACTATGAGCTCTAACCAATAAATGATCTTTAAATTTCTTAGTTACCTTCTTCCAATAACCCCTGTAGGTGTAAGCACTGTGAAATAAACCCAGACATAAATAATCTGTTGTTTAAATACTTTAGATCCACTTCATTAGGCAACTTACATCGGGGTTCAGGTGGGGTACAGTTGCTGGTGTAACAACAGCTGATTCCTCTCCGTATCTTTCCATTTGGGACACTGATACTTCCAGGGCTGTTGCACTCCTTCACAGGCACGCATGAAATGACATATATGTCCACTTTATTTTCACCTACGAGAACACTTATATTAGGTTTTAGGGAGAACATGCAATTTTTATAAATGAACATCTTATTCAAATCATTTTTGTTTTCACTGCTTTGAGCCTAGTGGGAATTTCTTTTCCTATCCTTTTCCACGTACCGAGTTGGGTAACTGTGCGAACAGCACCGCACGCGTGGTCAGAGGGGCATGTCTGACTTGTACCAACGCAGGTCGATGCATCTGGACCCATGCATAACTTACATGTGAGAGCATGACCTGCAATAAAGAATAAAACATGTCATATGAATGATAAATGGATTTAAAAATTAACATATAGGGTCTGATTATTAAACCCCTCCAAGACTGGAGAGGATAGATCATCATGAGTAATCCTGATTGATCTAGCAAACATGGAATGAATCTGATCTATGATCGAAAATCTGTGCCAAATAAAAGGAAATACATTTTAGGAAATCCTTTTGAGATTTGCTAGATAATGCAAGTTCTCCCATGATAGTCTATCTTCCCCAGTCTTGGCGAACCCTAATGAATCAAGCCCATAGTGTTATCCACTCCCTCTAACAAATTCCATGTTCCTCTAAAAAGCTCCTAAATATGTGGTCACATGACAAGCTGGGATTTGTGTCTTCTGTTCTTCACTACAGAAAAGTAGAGTCTTTCTTTTGGGCACCCAAGTCTCTTACATGGACACTTCCATTTGGCTGTCCACCATTGTTGTTCACTGAGGCTGCAAAAGACTGCATAGCTTGATAATGTCCAGAATAGACAACCCACCTAACAGCATTAGATGAGAGTTTGGCTGGAATAGGTAAAAGGGAAAAAAAGAGAAGGGGGATATTTGTTTGGGATGGACCCTAGGGGTTTGATCATCCAGCCCATGCCTAGGGTGCAACTACCCTGCAGACGAGAGCCCATAGAACCAAGAACACATACCGGTATGTGACTCAGGGTTACCGCTTTCAGTGGGGTTCCCACTTAGGGGGTTAATTAGGATTTACTGTCTCATCTCTGATGGTCCGTTTGGGGACCCCATAAAAGAACCAGACAATAGTCTATCTTCCCCAGTCTTGTAGAACCCTAAATAAATCAGGCCCATGGCGATACCCACTCCCTCTAACAATGCCATGTTCCTCGAAAAAGCTCCTAAATATGTGGTCACATGACAAGCTGGGTGGTGTGTCTTCTTTCTTCCTCAATGCAGAGAAGTAGGGTTCTTCTTATCGGCATCCAAGTCTCTTCCTGGGTTACATGGACTTGTCCACCATTGTTGTCCACGAGGCTACTGGAAGACTCCACAGCGTGATAATGTCCAGAATAGGCATCCCACCCACCAGCACTGGATGCTGGTCATCACTCAAAAAAGTGATGTTGTAAAGGACACGGATAGAGAAATTATTTAGAAAAGTTAGGTGAGTGGAAAAAAAGCTTTAAAGCTTTTCCTCTATATTTTTTGGCTGGAATTTGTAAAAGGGTCAAATAAGAAATTGGTGATATTTGTTAAGGGTGGACGTTAAGAGATGGACTTCCCCATTTAGAAGTCTTAATCACCTGGCCCATGCCCAGGGCACAACTTCCCTATGGGTGGGGCCTCATAGAACCAGGAACATATTGGGCCTGATTTATTAAAGCCCTCCAAAACTGGAAAAGATAAACTATCATAGATGATCCAGGAAACCTAGAAGGGATTTGGTCCAGGATTGATTTGCCAAAAAATAGCAACTGATTTTTAAGAAATCCATTCCAGACTTGCTGAATGACCAGCTTCCCCCATGATAGTCTATCTTCCCCAGTCTTGGCGAACCCTAATGAATCAAGTCCATAGTGCTACCCACTCCCTCTAACAAATGCCATGTTCCTCTAAAAAGCTCCTAAATATGTGGTCACATGGCAAGCTGGATCTTCTGTCTTCTTTCTTCTTCACTGCAAAAAAGTGGGGTCTTTCTTTTGGGCACCCAAGTCTCTTGCATGGATACTTCCGTTTGGCTGTCCACCATTGTTGTTTACTGAGGCTGCAAAAGACTGCATAGCTTGATAATGTCCAGAATAGGCGACCCACCCAACAGCATTAGAGCTTTAAAGCTTTTTTCAGCATTTTTTTGGCTGGAATAGGTAAAAGAGTAAACAAGAGAAGGAGGATATTTATTTGGGATGGACCCTAGGGGTGGATCACCCAGCCCATGCCTAGGGTGCAACTATCCTACAGGCAGGAGCCCATAGAACCAAGAACATATTGGGCCCCATTTATTAAAGCTCTAGATGATCCAGGAAACCTGGAAGGCATTTGGTTCAGGATTGAAAACATTTTCCAGAAAATAGCAAGTAATTTTCAAGAAATCCATTCCAGACTTGCCTGATGACCAGCCTCCTCCATTATAGTCTATCGTCCCCAGTCTTGGAGAACTGTAATAAATCAGACCTTCTGCTCCAACTACATATCACCTCCCCAGCTCACACCGCTAGGCTCCTTGTACAATGAGAGGCTTAAGATAGTATGATGTGCCGCCAGCACATTTACCAAATGGCAAGAACACAAAGCTGGCAATAGTGATTCCTACAGCATATATTAATGTTTTGCAGCCTATATACTCTACAAGAGCAGCTGACAGGCCATTCCCCTTGCAGGTTTTATGGCTGGACATTTATATCATACAGCTCGTTCATACCTTAGATAAGAGAAGAGAACGGACTCACCAGTTGCCGTGAAAGCTGAGAGCACACATAGAAATCCCAGAAGCGATCTCATGATGAGGAGTGTTGGATACTTAAATGAGTCAGTCTAATGTGGGATACCTAGCCAAGTGCTCAAGTTAAGGGAAAGGAGGGGCCATAATAGCCAGCTAATACACTGGGAGTCAACTTTTTTGTTTTATATTGACCACCCAAATTTGTTTTTAATTTACATTTCACTGGTGGCAAATTGGAATTGAGAAAGAGGTGTAGGGAGGAGCCATTTTTGTTCAACTGTCGAGTGTGGCTTAAAGAGAACCTGTCATCAGATATGTTTTAAAAAGTTACCCTTGCAGGTGTTATTATATTTTATTACCTCTCATAGAAATTACAGTACAGTTGCATTTAGGAAATGATACCATCTTTGTTCAGGCATCATTCAGGGTCACTATCTACTTTCTGGCCTCATAATTAGTACCAATTATGAGGCCAGAAAGTAGATAGTAACTTCACCAATTAGTATACCAATCTTTGCACCTGTCCTGTGTTTAAAAATGGACTGTGAAGCTACAACGCACAGTATGAATGATCAATGGGCAGGAAAAAGCTGACAAATTCCTGCCTGTAGCAGACTAACATTCTAAACCTAGACAATACACCCGATTTGTTAAAGCTCTCCAAGACTGGACTATCATGAAAGAACCTGGATAATCCAGCAAACCTGGAATGAATTTCTTAAAAATCATTTGCTATTATGTGGCAAATGTTTTCAATCATAAACCAGATCCTTGTTTAGCTTTGCTGGATCACCCTGGATGTATCATTATAGTTTATCTTCTCCAGTCTTGGGAGAGCGTTAATAAATCAGACCCATTAAAAGAATCTACGCAGATTCTGACAGACACTTCACAATTTGTCCACTAGTTGGTGCTGCTATGGATTCACCATGATTGTTTATTTTCTCCCGTTTCAGAGAATTTTTATAAACGAGCCAAATGTGTGTGTGTGATCGAAGCTCAAGGACCAGTATAATTTAAAGATTTTGTTAGGTTTAATATTTTCAAGGTTGACTAATTTCTTCTGATCTTCTCTATTGATATAAGTATACAGAGTTTCTGTTACAAAGAGATAGCTTGAAGGCAAGCAGCTGCTTCTAGTACTTTTTAATATTATACTCCGTGACACAAACATAATGGGTGCACCCTGTATAAAACATTTGTCGGTTAAATAGAATTTATCTCAATTATAAACATAAATATATTTCATCCTGTAAAATAAACTTTTTTTTTCTGTAAATGTTAAATGCTTTTGTAAATTTAGATTGTTGGTTGTCTTTGCTTACATAGGGTAATGCTTGTTATGACCGGGTTTTAAATGTATTTATTGCAGGCTCTATTCATTATAAATATCCCATCCAGAAGAGACCACTGAATGATGACCATTGAGTAAAGACACAAAAATGACATCTAGAGAAAAAAATTGGTTTATTTAGCGACAATGAAAACATTTTTTGAATAAAATAATTTTTTTATACTATGGGCTCCATTTATAAATTACTCTGCTGTCAATTGGTCTGAAATTTGCTGACAGATGGCCGAATCTCTCTAAGCTTCTCATTTCAGCTCTTATTAGGATAATGACTCATTCGGCCACCTAGTGGCCAATCTCAATAGTGCAAAGCTGACAATTGAAAATGCTATCTGTATAAATTAAATTATAAATTAATTTAGAGCCCTATCAAAATAATAATATGGCAATATATTAACATATTTATATTTTTTTAAATCAGCTAAAGTGTATACATAACCAAAACTTTTTTTTTTTTTTAAGTGTTGAATAGAGTATGGGGATGAAACAGGAAGCGAGAAGAGTTCTCCCAAAGTAGGAAAAATTCTATCTTAGACAGCTATCAATGAAAGAGGCGGATTTGGATTTCATAAGACTTTTGGCAAATAGAAAGGTTAAGTCTCCTTAGCAGAGACAGCAGTAAACATTTTGCACCACCACAGAAAGACAAAAAGCCCATAAAGTTATAATAATCTCTAATTTATTTGTCCCTAATATTAGTTGCCAATTTTTATATTATTTACTGCTGCCCGTGTCCCTTTAACCTCCTTAGCCCCTGGCATTTAAAAGGAAGCCAGGAAAGGGGATCAAACCTATAATATATTTAAGGTCTTAAAAACTTTTCCCTCATTTCTTATTTCCCAAATCTTGATACATAATTTTTCCTTATTAGCATGGGCTGGTCATGTGACCATGAGCCAATCTGAATTTTCTTAGCAAAGAGTATATGTTGTTTGATTGACACACCCCCAAGGTGCAGGTCCTTGACGTCCAGGGTTTACAGGAAGGGGGTAAAATCTGGTTGGGTCATTTAAACCAGAAAAATCCTAGCATTAAACCATAGAAGAAAATATGTGAAGCAAAACATTGATGTGTGAGTGGGGCTTGGACTTTTATTTTAGAAAAGCAATGAGAATATAGGTGGCGCTATTGTTTACATATCACAAAATACATCAGAAAATGTTGGCAGGAAGGTGGTGTTTAAGGAGGAAGGGGGATTTCTTGCCATATTTATACCCTATGGCAAAGTTACCCTTCTCCAATGAGGATAGGCCCGGGCATCAGCTATGGGCACATTTTCTCTCCCTGCCGCCATCTTTGTCATTTCTTCTATTGCACAATATTCCTCTGTGACCATTGGGAGCAGAAATGTATGAGCCCCATGCTAGGATAGCTTCCCAGGCACCCCATCCCCGAGTCCCAACATTGCAAAAGTCAAGCTCTTTTGATCCGGGATAGATTACTGAAGTACCCATTGTCAGCCCCTGACGGTGGCATTAATTGGTAAGCCAATTAGAATGCCCAACCAACCCCAGTGTACAAAGAATCAAAAAAACCTAGGGGCATGTATGATTTAGAATGGGTGGGTGTCCGATGGGACAAACATGCTTGACAAATGTTGTACCGCCAGCCACCTACCAAAATACTTATGGTAATGAACGCCATTGCTGAAATTCCCATCTTATCACCACTATATCATCATCCTAAAACTTAGGACTGAAGCAACAATGAAACTGAAGAGGAGTTGGAGATGGCTGTACAGAGGAGACCCCGCACTGGTACAAGTGATGTTCATCGTCATCTTAAGTTGACCATACGAGATTGCCTGCATTCCAAGATCGCACATACTTTTTGTGGCACATCCGCGAAGTGATAACAGTGAGTCTACTGGCTCTGTAAAAGGAAAACACTTGGGTCAGATAATATATATTTTGTTCAAAGAGAACCTCATCATCATTAAAGAATATACATTCATGTTTATGCCCATCAAGGTTGGCCCTTCCACCACCAACATGTTGAAGAAATAACTGAGATTGTATAGAAACTGGAAAATTACCTACCTAGCTTTGCTAAGTCTGCCATCATGTGTTGAAGTTAGTTCGGAAATTAGCCCAAAAATGTAAAAGTAGCAATGAGTGCACTCCATCATCAGTTACACAGTGGGACTTACCACTCATTTAAAATATCACCTAATACTCCATTTAACCTGTTTATACTTGAGTATATATGATACATTTTTCTTACTTCTGTTTTCTTTTACTTTGACCCTCTCTCTTTCCTCAGTTAACACCTCTAATTATACTGAACATTCAACCCAGCTCAGCTGTTCTCTTCTAATCCCATACTTCACCAAAAGCTTGTCCCATGCCGCCATCTTCCTTTTAAATAATGCAGTGTCAGATCCCAGATATGTACAGAGTGGGATCTAGTGGGATGCTGTTTGTATAGAGTAAGTTTTTTGCTTGATATCTGGGCTATATAGAACAGTGGGAAATGTGATAAAATAAAACTAGGGATTAATTGTGGTGTGAAATGAGAAAAGGAGAGGGTCAAAGTAAAAGAAGACAGAGGAAGAGTACATTTATCATATATACTTAGATATAAACTGTTCCAGGGTACTTATTTATACTTTAAAATAGAAGAAAATTCCTTGACCTGAGTATAAACTGAGGACACAAAGTGCAGACCTCAGGGCTGACGTTCCAAACAGCAATCAATAGAAATGCCAGTAAAATAATGGCCTTGGCATTGACATCTATGGAGTGTCATTTTTAAAACCTTCATATAAAAGATCACAAAAATAAATAAAATCATACGGGCTTAGTCTGTATCCCCCCCCCCCCCCGCTTTTTACTGGTGAAAGTATTTTGTACTTTTGACTATTGGTTATAGTGGGTCACTTGTTTTGAAACAATTTTTTGTGCATTATTGTTGACTGCCAGTAGATGGCACTGTATTCTTAAGTACATAAACTAATGTCCTATGTCTCTGATGGTCAGACTTTAGCCAGACATTGTTACACAAGCACACTTTACATGAGGACACAGCGCCATCTACTGGTGTGACCTAAGTATAAACATTTTTTCTAACTGTATTGAGGGAAATAACTCTTGGTTTATAGTTGAGCATATATGTTAATACAATGAGCTCCTTTTTAAAATAGTGGAGAGTTGAGGAGATAAATAGAACAATAGATTATTTTTACCTAGAACCACTGCAAAGCGTAGTGAAAATAATTGGCATTCCCATTCAGTAAAACAGGAGGATAGGGAAAATTTTTCTAATGGGGACACTATGACAACTGTCTAAGCGGAGAGATGAATAATAGAGAAATATAATTACTGTAATAATGAGAGGATTCCAGAATGCACATATTTTCATCCCCATTACATTTCATAGTATCCTTTGTGTAACACCAATCTGAATCTGCGGAGCTACATGTTGCACAGGTCACTCCATTTGGATCAAAGTTGTCTTTAGGCACTAAAAAAAAAAAAAGAAGAACTCATTAAATATTTATTTGCCTTGACAAATGGCTTTGTAGGGATATAACTAGAGATCACAGGGCCCACACCACCCCCATAACCTTCATACTGTCCTTTCAAAAAGTAGATCTTTCAGGATAGTAAATTGTTAGGAACAATTGCTGTGGACAAAAGTGACCAAGAAAGAGTGAGTATCGATGCAGGGAACAGACTTTAAACATCAAGTCAAGTCATTAGTTAGCCCTTCAAATCAAGAGAATCCAGTCAACTGTACATACAAACTGATACTCTAATAATGGGAGAAGGGCAAAGAACTGTTAGACATCCACTGGCTCCACATTTGTTCGGGAAGAAGAATGGCCAGGCCAGTTTTGCTGCTTTTGTACATTGTATTGGACACTATTTATAGACACTTGACCATCAAACCTACTAAAAGCCCAAACCTATGTGGAAACCCCTCCAGATGATTCAGTTTAGGGTACAATTATTACATTAGGATACAGAAGACGTTTCAGACAAATATGCACTTCCAACATACAGTTTGGGGGAGGTTCTTTTCTCCAACTCTATAAAGCCATGGTTTGACCAGTCTGGGGTGGAGAAACATAATTTGGTCTGAAACATGAGAGCTATCCTCAATCCCCACCAATGGGACGAACTAGAATGCCAAATGAAAGCCAAATCTTCTCATCCAACATTAAACCCGACCTTAAAAAATTTGCACAAATTCCCACAGACACCTATCAAAAACTTGTGTTTCAAAGTTGGGAACCAACTTCATTTTAAGGGTCATAGTTTCGAAATGGGATAATGGACAAGTTCATTTAGGTTTATTGGCTAGGTGTTCACAAAGGTGGAGTACTTATTTGCTTTTTCTATGGGTTCCCAAGCCTTTTTAGGATCTTGATGCCATGGGAAAACTTTGGATTGCCTGTAAAACAGAAGAATATGGCAAGACTTACAGGTTGGAAATGGTGGAAGACAGTTATCTTGGAAACAACAGGATACACCCATCTTTATCTTGCCACGGGGCAAGCTTAAACTGCTCGTTTTATTACACCGACTTGTAGGGACACATCCCCTGGCAAATTCCTCACTCAGTTTCGATCCATCTATAAAAAGATATTGGTATTGTTAAATGACAGAAGAACCTTATCTTTGGGATAGAAGGGAAGCGTCACCATTCAATGCTTCCTTGATTCTGTTTACTATCATCCCTCTATTAAGTTTAATATGAACTCCTCTTTATGTAGACAGCATGGGTCTGATGTATTAAAGCTCTTCAAGACTGGAGAAGATAGACTATCATGGGAGAACCTGGGTGATCCAGCTTTTGTTTGCCTTCCTCTTGATCATCCAGGAGTTTTTTTTTTATGAGGAAGTAGTCTTTCCTACATCCAGGTCATTAGCCTTTTATAGAATTTTGCAATGGGAGCTTCTTTTAGCTTTAAAAAGTTATCTTTTAGTGACTTTGTCTAGGCTGAAATGATTTCATTAGTCTGCTGCAGGAGTAAGCATTCCTCAATCTCCCTCATTGGTTGTACTGCAACACTGCATCTTTGCAGCAAGCCATAAGACCAAAGACTGCAGCAGAGGCATTAGTGAACAGAAGCCACAGTCACCGAGATTTACATGATTTTATCATCTCAGTCTACGAAAGGTTTTCTCAACTAGGGTTCCTCCAGAGATTGCTAGGGGTTATTTAAGCAAAAAGCAGTTTGTGATTCAAAAAGGTCCCTAAGTTTAGGTGACACCAATAATCTTTTTGGCTATCTGTAAGGGTGGCATCCTTCCCAACGGCCAGCAATGCAAGAGAAATTCTTCCCAATGGCCACCACACTAATGTACTGTGATTGGTGGATATAGTAATTATAAAAGACCTGAATGTTATTTCAAGGGTTCCCCCAATGTTAAAAAGTTGAGAAACCTTGGCATAGAATGTAGTTCAGGACAGTGACCCTGGATGATGTATGAATAAAGATGGCGTATTTGTCCATTGCTGGGATTTTTTTTAGACAGCAATAAAAGCATTGCAAGTAGCTTTTAACCCTTTCATAACTACTAAAAACATTGTCTTGCTGGTTGACCTTGGCAAGTAATCTGACTTTTTGGTGAACTTTGGAACTTACCCCCAGTTGTCAAGGTGTATGATGAAGCACAGGCATGTCCTGCAGGGCAGACCACATCGGTACCAGAGCAATACGAGGAGAATGATTGCATACAAACCTTACATGTAAGGGAATGGCCTACAGACCAAAAAAAAAAAAAATAGCATATACATTATTGATTGGAGAAAGCACATACCAAGTTAGAGGCACAATGCAAGTCAATAGCAAAATTATTTATATATATATAGGCAATATTAGGCTCTCAAGTACTTGAAATGTCTGTGTAGAACTTGGTGACAGGGTCTCTTTATGATTCCAGCAACAGGTTGGAAATAGTTTGTAGTATCCAAGTCCAGCAATTGTTTGGAGCATGATGTACTCGCCAGCTTTTGGCTAATCCTTTCCCCCTTGCGGGAATAGGGAGGAAAGTTAATTATATTTTCATACCGTGCCCCTATTGGTCAGAGGAATGTTTTTACACAATGCTGCAGCTGTTTTTGTCCATGAAATCTGGAGAGGTTTTATCAGGCAAACATTAAAGGGACCAATTTCTAAAAAAAAATGTTAATCCTGTAACCTAATGCTTTCACAGCCGCTGATATGGGGGTTAAAGTCAGCCAATACCCAAATTGCTGCGAATGGATTAAAATAAACAGATAAAGGCAACGCAATGTCCTGCAGGGGAATTTAATTAAAATATCTAAAACATAAGAAGGGAAATGTTGACTGTTAAGAATTGGAAATTCCAACAGGGGTATACCTTTTGAATTTTCATGTTTTACAGGATTAAATTGGGTTCACCCAGAAAAATTGTTCTTAGATTGTGTTAATGCCATATGACTATGGGTGTCTTTAGATTGTAAGCTCCTTCGAGGGACAGTTAGACATGACCATGGACTTTGTACAGTGCTGTGTAATATGTCAGTGCTATATACTGTGCAATAATAAAAATAATACTAAAATTTCAGTTTTTATTTCTTCCTTATTTCTACCGTCATCTATCATTTTTTTATGTCATCCTTATCTGTTTTTATTCATTCCTGACTTCTTAATTTGCATCGGACATTGTTTATACTTTTCTTCTATCATCGTATCACTTTTTAATCCTTTCTTTTTTGTTTTTATTCCACCTTTTGAAAGTCCTCAATCATTCCCGCCTTCCTGTTTTGATTCTATCCTTTTCTCAGTATTTAGTCCTGTCTTCCTTTTGTCAGTTTTTAATCCTTCCTGTTTTCAATCAGTTTTTATTCTCTCTCTTGTAGATTTTATTCCATCCTTTTCTCACTTTTTAATCCTTTCCATCTTTCTGTCATCTGTCATTTCTTCATCATTCATTGAGTTTTTAATCTTTTTGTTCTATCTTCCATTTATTTTTTTTGTTATTCCTTCCATCATTTTTATTCCACCCTTTTCGGTTTTTAATCCTTATTGCCTTTCTTTCGTCTTGTCCTGTTCTATCTCTCAACAGTTTTTTTTTCTTTGGTCAATATTTTTCCATCCTTTTGACAGTTTTTATTTCTTCCCGTCATCTGTCATTTTCTATTCTATCATTTGTCAGTTTTTAACCCTTTCCTTCCTCCTTTCTTCTGTCAGTTCTTATTCCATCTATTTTTTCATTCTTTCCATCTGGTATCTATCATTTGATCATTTTTAAATATATATACACAAAAATGGGACCTTAAAGACGTCATATACTTATAGGGAGATTTAACAGATGGAAGGATTAAAAGCTAAGAAGGAATGGAATAGGAACTAACAGAAGGAGGAAAGAAAGGGTTAAAATTTCAATTTTCTATTCTTTCCTTCTGCTAGTTTTTATTCTATCATTTGTCAGATGACAGTAAGGATTAAAAACTGTCAAAAGTAAAATATAAATAGAGTGGTGTTAATAAAAGCTTGGAATTAACTCCACCGATGTCACATTCCTTACTCTTTAAATAAAAAGAAAATAGATACAAAAATGGAACTTGAAAGACATCATATAGTTAATACCAGATTTAATGTAAAATGCCAGCATCTTTATTAATTATACAATAAAAAAATACCAATTTTACATGTTAAAAGAAACAAAATATGATCTCAATCAATTTGATGATCCGGTGTGTTTTGCAGAAGAATAATAACTCGGCTTCATCAGGGGTAACATCTGATATCTATATATTTGTATATCTCAAATGCTGCCCCTGATGATGCCAAGTTTTTTTTCTTCTGCGAAACGCGTCGGGCCCTCAAATTGATTGAGATTGAATGTTGTTACTTGTAACATGAAAAAAATAGTTTTTTTTTTATGTATAACTAATAAAGTTTATGGCAGTTTGAATTAGAATCTGTTATTAATTATATAATGTCATTTTTTATATATCCTATTATAAGCTCCTACTAACACCACTCTCTTTTTTTTTTTATATCACTTTTTAATTTTTCCTTCCATCTATCAATTGTTTACAACCTTTTTTAATCCTTACTGTCATCTTCCATTCTTTCCTTCTGGTAGTTTTTATTCTATCATTTGTCCGTTGTAACCCTTTCTGTCTTCCTTCTGTTAGTTTCTATTCCCTTCTTGTTTTAGCTTTTAATTCTTCTATCTGAATTCTTAAATTCCCTTTCTTGGTTCTTAATTCTTTTTTTTACATACCTATTACATACAACAATTAGTTCTGTGATTATATCGCGATCAGTTTGATTGTACAGAGGATCGGACTGATCACAGAGAATACAAGAGGTGTGCCTTGTAAATATAGCATGCTACAATTCCCCCGAGCCCCCCTCCCCGCGGGCCACACACTGATCATTCTGTTGTTGTTTAAATACCCTGCAAGGGGCTATTTTTAGAGGCGTGTGACATTCCTACGAAAGAATAAATCTTTGTTTTAGTTAAATTCCTTTTAAGTTTTTGTTCATCTCCATGAAGTCTGCTTGTTTTCGGTGAGTTTGTGAGGATTTTTTTGCAGCATTCCAGAAGGATTAAAGTTTATGTAATATTCTTGTGAACTTTTCAATGTTTTCATGGATGAAAACCCGTTTTATGTAATATTATATGTAATTGGAGGCAGATCAAATACTTGTTCAGGCTTTGCTTCCTACTTTGCAATGGTACACAGTGGTTGTGCTGTACTGCTTATATAAAACAGATGGAGTTACTGGGAAGGAAGGGCTTGGACTCTGCCCTTTTACCCTATACTTCAACAGGTGAGCCTACCATTACCCCCAGTGCATTCCTATGCACCACCTATGTGGTCTAGTCCAATGACAGTATTACCTCCACCAGCATCAGGTCTTCCTCATCCATGTTGCATGACATGACATGGCATAGAAGACGGCTCTGAAGTTGAAGTGAGTGACTGCAGGCCACTGTATGGAACCAGGTTGGAGAATGAACTGTTAATCCACCACCCCTGTGATATTTTGCAATAGGGAGGGGGGGGGGGGGTAATAGGGTCATGGTGTGTTATGTGACCCCTGTGGGACAGGAGGGGAGGAAGGGGTCATTGGGGCTCTACATTTCCATTTTTAAGCACATAAAAAACTTGCACAGGCAGCACGATTTACATGTGTCAGGTCAATCTAAATATTACATGGTGACCCTGGATGCCTGAACAAAGCTGGCTCTGTGCTTCTAGAAAGAAGAGCCGATCAATACAACAATTGACAAAAAGGAATAGAGTGAGTGGTAATCAATACCTGCATGTGTTTTTCAACACATTATTATTAAACGCATTAAAATTATTCTGATGCTTGTTATACTTTAGGAAGGGAGGTTATTAAGCTGAGACAATTACAGAGCTCCCTCTAGTGGCGAGTGAGGCAATTTATTTTATTGACTACACATATACTACTTGATTTTCCCTTAGAATAGCCTGATACTCTATTAGGAACCCCCAGGTACCTGGAAATAGAAGAATGGGGCATGCAGAAGCCTTATAACTGATGGCAGTTTATTGTCTTTTCTGTTACATAACACAAATCAAAACCAATCAAAAAATAAAATGTATTTTCAAAATGTTACTGCATCTCAGTGTTGCTCATTTGCAGCCACTTCCTGGCTACATGCACTTTCTTAATGGCTGCATGACATTTCTCATGACGGGTTTCCTGGAGGACAATGTAGTTTCCATCAGAAGCTTGTTTAACATCATGACAACTCAGGAGGGCAATTAGGTCAGGAATATAGAGTTGTTACCCTAGAACAGGAAGTGTCAGGACAATGACTTTTAATGCAAAATCATGAGTTTATTAAACTCTGCAGATGACCGAAAAATAAAAAAATTACTTTTGAAACCTTAACATTTTAAAGATTATATAGTAGTTTAGGGATTTATTGTGCTTTAATGAGATGAGCAGATCTGGACCCAAAAGAAAGGGAGAAGCGGTGAGGCACAGTCACCGGCATGAATAAACAAGTAGCATTCCATGTATTCCAACAAGTAGCATGTGTATGGGGGAATAGTTTTGGGTTTGTAGTATTGTTGACAATTAATTTACCTTATATGTGATCCGAATAGGTACTAACTAGATTTATATCAAGGCTGTATTGTAATTTGCAGCCCCCACCCCCCCACTGCAGAATATGTTGGACTTGGCTGGATCTGTGCATTCTGATCTCATTTTCTATTACACCATGCCACATCTGCTGTGATGACCGTGACCCATGGCTTCCCAAGTCCACTTTGACTCCCAAGTCCACTCTCTTCCAGCATTCACCGGGTTTGTATTGTTATTATTGTCGGCTATAAAGAGACCCTGTCACCAGACTTCACTTTGTATAACTATCCTATTACTATTTTGCCACAGAAAACCACACAAAAACTTTTCAAAAGATATTAAAAAAAACAATTCAGATCATGGAAGATAGAAGTTTTGGTTTAGGATAAGCTATCCATCACTGTACTACACTGGGAAAAACTATATAAAAAATCTCCTAGATTGTAAGCTCTTCGGGGTAGGGTCCTGTCCTCTTCCTGTGTTACTGTCTGTATCTGTCATTTGCAACCCCTTTTTAATGTACAGAGCTGTGTAATATGTTGGCGCTATATAAATCCTGTTTATTAATAAAATAAAAATATATAAAAATACATTTTTTACAAAACCTTAAAAAAAATTACAAAGACAATGGCCAGCCAATTGCAGTTATAATAATTGTCTTCCCCCCCAACAATGACCTTAGAATGTTATTGACATCTGACTATGGTGGGGACATTAGATTTTGAGCCCCTTTGAGGGACAACTACTGACTTTGTACAGCACTGCTTAATATGTCGGCGCTATATAATAACCTGTAAGGGTGATGTTCTTGGCCAGCAATGTAAGAGTCATTCTTCCCACTGACCACCACACTGATATACAGTGATCTATGGATATAGTTATTATAGTCGGGGTTCCCTGAAGATCTGAAAGTTATTTCAAGGCTTCCCCTATGTTTAAAAGATCGTCTGCTTTAGAATACGGCATACATAAAACTATCACTTTAATAAAATCCCAAGACTTTCTGTCCCTAAAATTCACCTAACACGCACACATTTCTTACATTGGATTCAACTTACCCACTCACACATTTTTCCAATTGAAACCTATGTAAAAAATCCTTCACTTTCGGGTAAAAAAAGTTTGTGAAAGTCTGTGCTATTGTTGCCATCTATTACAGAAATTTTATTATGTTACCGGTAACTATCCTCTATACAAGAAATGGTTCTAAAATGGAAATTTTCCTTTCCTATCTGGCTATATACACCATTATATCAGCAACACAACACAGCTGCAGAGAACACAGTGTCCTGAGAAATGGGAGGATGAATGCAGGATGAATGTCAACATAAACCCTGATCACAAAAACAAGTAAAAAAATGACATTAAAGAAACACAAATTGTAAGGAGGACTTACCGAATCCTGCAAGGATAGAGAGGACACAGAATATACCCAGCATGCAGGATGCCATTGTCAGGATGGATGGTAAATGTGAAATCTGTGAGTGCAATGCTGCTATGACCGAGAACTGCCCTTATTTCATGCCTGAACCTTAACCCATTCATGGCAGCAACTTACAACTTATTCCTCCACTTCAGGAGTTTTTAGCATTAACCCCACCTAAACTGGCTTTAGAATCCATGCTATTCAGATACCTGTATTTTTCATTTTATTTTTGTTATGCATTTATACTTTTTTGCTTTTTTAATTAGTTTTAGCTTTGCCAAAAAATTACTTTTATGTTAGGGTGGGTAACATTACCATCATGTTTTTGTGTCACACCCAGTCCATCCCCAATATTTGAAATGGATCCAACCTGATGATGAGATGGTCACATATGGTTTTCATTGACTAGAGAACAGTTGAGAGTGATAAGTATTTAATTTGTCCGAATTAACTTACATTTAAAGCATCCCCCATCAAGATGGCAAAAGAACCAACACTTAGATCAGTTGCAGAAAAGATAGAAGCAACAGGTGAGTGAAAATTAAAAATGCAGTCAGATAGGTGTTTTTTATTGCAATTGTTCTGCAATTAATGACCTGTCTGGTTGCAGTATTTTAATATTATACATTTAGCTTTATTTTATGGCTGGCTTCAGATGGGTAGTTAAAGCCTACGCTGTTCAATGCTCCCAATCTCTCACCTTCAACCACAAGGTGTCTAGAGTGTTCAGCTGCATTTTTGACAGGTGCGTGCAAGCGGTTGCTGCATGCCATTGTCTGCAGATGCATTGCATCATGGGACTCTGTATAAATATATAAATGGTTCATATTGGAAGAGAACTCCCTTCCCAATTATTAAGGTCATTACAAAACACAAGGGGGCGCTCTTTGTGTCTGGAGGAAAAGAAGTTTAAGATCCGGATAAGGAAGGGATTCTTCACTGTAAGGTCTGTGAAAATGTGGAATCGGCTCCCTCAGGAAGTAGTTTCAGCAACCACTATAGATTGCTTTAAGAAAAAGCTGGATGGTTTCCAGAAGCACAGAATATAACTGGAGAATAAGGATTTAAAGTTAAGATAACAGAGACTGCTGATCCAGGGAACATCTGATTGCCTCATGGGATCAGTAAAGATTTTTTTTCCCCTGTTGGAGCAAATGAAACTGGGTTTTTTTTGCCTTCCTCTGGATCACTTATGTCTAAAGGATTTATCATCTGGATTATGTTTATTTCCCTAGTGGTTCAATTTGATAGACATATGTCGTTTTCCGGCCTAACTGACTTTAACTATGGATATCTGCTCCCCTGGTGCTGTTTTACTCCATATATGTAGTGCTGAAGAGGAGGGAGCTCTTACGGCCCAAGAAACGTGTTGGTACATTTGTTGTTGTTGGACAATACATTGTGGTCTAGCCACAATTTAAGCCACAGGGACCCTAAGCCAGAGGGCCCATGATGTGAGAAGTCTGACCATAAAATATTTTTGATATTTGAGACTCAAGTGTGATATTCTGATGACTCCTGCATTCTGTGTTTCCTTACTTGACACCTGCCCTAATGACCTCCAGATTTCCAGATTTATTGTGATGTCATTTTTTGTCCTGCCACTACAAATGTGCCATCCAATGGCTAAAATCAGCAATTAAACTACAATCAAACTAAAAATCAACAATTAAACAATATGAATTTCTAGGTTTTTACGAATGGATTTATAGAAAAGAGATTACAATAGCATCGTATTAGGAGATTGCAATAGAATGTTTGGAGAATGCATGTGGAATTTGCAATTGATTTCTTGCAGTTGAGATCTATCTATCTATCTATCTATCTATATATATATATATATAATATATATATATATATATATATATTATACACTCAAGTATAAACCTTAATTTTTTAAAATGAAAATTATTGTAAAAAAAAAACATTTTGGTTTATACTCGGGCCAGCTACAAAAAAGTAAACTTTTTTTTTCAAACCAGCAGTACTGGTCAGGCCCCGTTATCTCAGAGAGCAGGAAAGAGAGCTCCGCTGGTACATTGATATAATTGTAAGGGGCAGGAGATCCCTCTGCCCGACCAGCATTGTTGGTGGCAGCTGTGCAGATCTGTCAATACTATACCTGGCATTGACAGGAATAGTAATGTCACTGGAGTCAGATGATGACAGATGTCATCATCTGGCACCTAGTTTGGCTGCAGAATGACAGGAGCACAGCCAGGTTGTGTATAGAGCCAGATTCAGATTAGTTTATTTTAAAAATTTAGTTGTTTTATTATAGATTTAGTGTTTAATTTAGGAAAGATAGAAGTGTTGGATAGAAGCTGTTATGGGTACCTTTTGTTTGGTGTATAAATCCATCACAGTAAGTTTAGTGATTCAGTAACCACCAAAGTGACTAAACTGGTAATGGTTGGAGATGACTCATTCTGTACAAGTGTTGAAATTGTTCATGGTCGGAGACGAATTGTTCTATACAAGTGTCGAAATTTTCCACGCATGGGGGTGACTCAGTCTATACAAATGTTGAAATTTTTTCATGGCTGGAAGTGAAGTGTTCTAAACAAGTGTCGCAATTGTCCTTGTTTGGAGGTGACTCTGTCTATACAAGTGTTGAACTTGCCTATGTTTGGAGGTTACTTGGTCTATACAAAAGACAAAACTGTCTATGCTTGCAGGTTACCCAGTCTATAAAAGTGTCGAAAGTGTCCACAATTGAAGGTGACTCTTTTTCCAGTCCCAGGGGTCCAGTGGATACAGGAGAAGTGTCATTACTGGTTAAGAACTGGCACGCTTGGGAAGACAGAGCCTCTAGGGGGTGCTATTGCTTGCTCAATAGTCATGTGAACCCTAGGAAGGTTGCAGGTGCAGAATCTATACAACCTGGTTTTCTCCAGAGCCTCTAGAGGTGAGGATGTTGCACTGCAGACTGCTGCCAGGATGCTGTTCTTGGGCACAATGTGTGGTACCGAATCACCAGGCAGGAGAATAGTTAAAGAAGGACAGGGGGAAGGCAGCCAGCAAACAAGAGAGGTCAGGAGCAAAGGCAGGGTTCAAAAACCAATAATCCGGAAAATAGACTCCGGTGACACAGGGGCCACAGAAGACACAGGTGAACACAGAAGACAAGGGTGATACAGGGATCACCAAAGACAAAGGAAACACTGTGAGAGCACAAGGAAAGGACAGGGAAACAACAGACTGTAAAACAAAGGGTTAACACAGGAGCTGGACAGGAGCAGGATTGGAAATGCTCAGCAGAGCTAGGGGGGCTCAGCAGAGCTAGGGGGCTCAGCAGTAGTGGAGACACATTGCTCAAACAGGAGGGGCAATACTGATAAAACATGGACAAGCAGGGTCAGAACTGCCCTCATGCACAGGAGTGAACCATTTTCCTTGATTTTTATATTGTGGTTTCTGGCTTTTACTCTTGGTGGAGTGTGTCAACTTTTAGGATTGTGTGGAAGAGCCTGAGGGAAATTTTCAACATGTTGAACGCATAAGTTTCTCTACTTCTGTGGTTTAAAATGATATACCTGGCAATGTCTTTGTGATAATATCTGTATTATATTGTTTTTGGTTTCTTGAATTTTGCTCCTAAATAGGTTGAAAAAAATCACACCATTATGCTGAGTTGGTTCTGAGCGTTTCCTAAAATGGTCCCACCATGAAGAGCTGGTGGTCTGGCAATATTGCAGAAAGGGATGAAAACAGTAAAGTGCTGCTGTGCTTCTCGGGAGATTGGCTGTGGCCTCAGTGTCTATCCTCAGGTAACAACTCCACAACCAAAAGAAACAAGTCACTGGAACTGCGCCACAGGCAAAAACAAGATCCCAAACTCCACCATTGTTTCGATTGGGATGGAGCCGGTGGCAGCTCCCATGTGCACAGAAAAGTGCGGCAAACTGCACTACGGTTAAAAAGATTTGAAAGTCTGTATATAAATTATAAAATATGTAAGAAAGGAGAAGAAAAAAGAAGAATGGCTCTCTATGGCAACTTCAGTGGTTCAAGAAAATTATATTGCACTTTTTAAGCAATACAGAGCTCAACTGACCAAAAAAAATCAATGTACAAAAAAAAAAAATGTATATCTCGAAATAAATGTAAGAACTGATACTGCTGCGATGTAAATGAACAGAAGAGGAACTTGCTGCAAGAAAGTTGATCATATGATGTTACCACCTCAACAACTGTTTGTGAACTAATATGCTTATATGGACTTCCATGAATATTACTTATTGGATTCTTTGGCTTAATGACATATAGATGATGGCAAAGACCTTGCTTTAGGGAAAGACTGTATACCTATAAAGATTGTTGTATTTCTTTGTTTTAGTTACAATTTCTGTTGCAATAATAAATCGTCCTAAAATGGAATAAAAAAAGGCAGACAACCCTTTTATATAAAGAAAAAATATTGTTCTTTTTTTTTCACTGCAACTTCTTTTTTTTTTTGTGAAGCCCTTCCTTTTTCTGTCTTCATTGCATCCCAGGAGGCTCTTGGCTGCACCTTCTGCGTATGCTCTATCTCGGGCATGTGCATCGGGGGCTTTTTTTTTACACTGAGAGGAAAGAGATGCCGATCTTACGCATGCACAGTGAGATCGGCTCTCTTTTTACCCCTTTACAGCAGGCTATGTCAACCAATCACACGACTGCGCAGTGCGATATCGGGTAACGTAGAAGAAGGTTCAAGATGGTGTCCTCCCTCTGCGCATAGACGAAAGAGAATTCCACGATGCAGCAAGACATAATCGAGGACTTCTCTATTGCAGTCGAGAAATCTGCAGAATTAAAAGTGTGATTTTTTTCATTTTAATTTTGCTTTAACCTCCCGGGCGCTTCATTTCTGTCTGGATTTATATGACTCAAAGCGGTACATTGTCCTTCATGAAAATGTATTTTACAGTATAATATATTCGTATGAGTATAATAAAGTTTGAAAATCAAAATCATGTTAAAATAATAAATACATTAAAAAAAATAAATTTAATAATAAACTTTGACATGATTTTGTGTTTTGAACTTTATTATAATCATACTAATTTATTATACTGTAAATACAATTTCATGAAGAACAATGTACCGCTTTTAGACATAAAACCAGTGTATTCAATACAGTTATTTTATATTAAATGCAATGCAAAATAACTTGAAATAAAGCAATTAATCTCAATAAGAAGAAACAAGAACACATGAGAAGAGCATGCAGTAATATGCAGTGGATTGATCTAAATATTAATATTATATTAGATCATATTACTACATGGCTTTCTCATGTGTTCTTGTTTCTTCTTATTTAGAAATATTTGGTTTTTTCAATAAATTTCAAGTTTGGCCCGCAACTTGGTGTAAGTTTTTAATTTCGGCCCGCTGTGTATTTGAGTCTGACACCCTTGCCCTAAAAGAACCACACACAACCTCTCCCCAATAACTTGGGAGTCACTGAAATGGGATAATTTTTCCATGTCTAATGGCCTTATCAAATATCCTGTCAGCATTCCCCAACATCTTCCTTTTTATTTTAACTTAATCCAATAAACTACACAGCTGTAACTTTCCTCTACTTTTCCCTTTTCCAAAATGGCAGCCTCAGCTGTGGCGACGCCTAGTTCCCGCCTTCTGCAGCGGTATCTCCCTAGCAACCGTCTCCAAGCGACGCATTCTCAGGCTTTTCACTAGCAGACCCTATCCTGTACACACAGAGGGGTGATGTTGGCCTTTTTCACACACTGTAGCTGGCAGGAAGATAAATTTACAGCTGTGGCTGATAATATAACATTTCATATAGACTGAGGTGAGGGAAGTGAGCGGCTGAGGAGAGAGAAGGGTCAGAGGTGACAGGAATGTTTCCCAGCTGTGGAGGTAGCAACCATCCAGCACAGTGCCACGGGGGTGTTATACCTAGCCTGCTGTAACACGTGTAGACATTGTGTGTTATTATGTTTTTTGTTGGCTGCACACAAACCTATTATATGCCAAGTAATATTATTGAAGTGATAATATATAGAAATATGCTAGACACTGTATACAGCATAATAACAGAGCTTCCATTATTATATAGTATATTCAGCCGTTGTCCTATGAGATAATCCTACTTTAGTAGTGCGTACTACCAGCTGAGTGGGCGTGTATAATGACGTAACAATTATCCATTTCTACTCTGCGCGCGCATCTGTTATCTTTTTCTAGATTCCGCTTCAGCGTGAGCTCCCCGAGAGTGGGCGTGTTCTATAGACCTCGGAGAGCAGCTGTGCCCCGCCCACCCTGTGCTGTGAGATAATCCCGCCCCTCCTACAGCGGCAGCATCTCATAGGACACTTGCCAGACGCGTCAATGGGGGAACTACAAGTCCCAGCATGGCCGGCAGCTGCTATGTGATGTCATTGTGCTGCCTCATGCATGTGTTCAGATTTCTATTTATGTAATGGACAAGCTCCAATTATTATATGTCATATTCAGCAAGCCAAGCGGCTGCTATTGGGGAACTACAAGTACCAGCATGGCCGGCAGGGGACCCCCCCCACATATTTTTTCTTTCTTCCAACACAACTGTATTTTTCGCCGTATAAGATGCTCCCAATTTTTAAGGAGGAAAATCTAGAAAAAAAAGATTCTGAAAGATTCTTCTTCTTCTGATCACTCATGTGCCTTTCAAATTCCCCTTCTGATCACTCTGTGCTTTTTTTCCACTGTACAGCAGTTAGGACAGGGAACAGCAGGGGGCGCTGTGCTGGCTTCTTTCGCTCTGCACTGCAGCCAGGAGAAGACACACGCTGCCAGAGGAGAGAAGAGACACGCTGCATGCAGCCAGCGAGGAGAAGAGACACACGCAGGATCGGGTATCGGGTGAGTATCTTATTTTAATTATTTTATAACACATTTGTCATATAGGACGCACCAACTTTTCCCCCCCAGTTTTGGGGAAGAAAAAGTGCGTCTTATACGGCAAAAAATACTGTATGTCCTTCAAGTTGTCACTTTCATACCAGCCCATGTATCTCTTATACAGCCCTTGTCACCTGTCGCTTTACTTCTAATTATATTCATTTAATAATAAATATTAATCTTGATAACTTTATTGTTGATTACAGTTTTGAATGTTAGCAGTGATGGCTAATATTTGGGCCCCAGGTTTATACTCGAGTCAGTGTGCTTTTCCTGGTTTTTCAAGTAAAAGTAAGTAACTTGGTTTTCAGATTGGTTTATAGCTGAGTATATATTTTATACACATAAACACATATATATATGAGGTCTGACCATTAAATAACGAGACTGATAATATATATAATAAATTACCGTAGTTTTATTTATTGATTTGACAATTCTAATGCTTCTTCAATATTCTCTCCATTGCATCCATTGACACAAAGCGTGTTCCTTTAACCCCCCTAGCGGTCTGATTCTGGCCATATTTGCATGCAAAAAGCGGTACAATTTTTTGCATGGAAATTTATTTTACATTGTAGTCCTATAATTCTTAGGCATAACTCACCGACACATGTCTAACAGTTAATAAATTTATTAATAAACTTTAAAAAAAAAAAATCTGTTAAAAAATAATGTATAATGTAATATAAGTGTATAGCAGCATTTGTAATATATATTGTAACAGCTGGCCAAATAAAACACAGGGTTACGTCCAGGGTGACAGGTACAATTGCCCCAGGTACAGGTTATACACATGTTTCTGTTTAGTCAGACAGTTTCCCTTTTGACAAGAAGGTGGGATTGAAGTACCAGGCTGAATGACAATGAGCTTCTTAGCCAGGTGGGGGAGCTAAAGAGGCCTGGGTATGATCAGGTGTAACTGTCTCACCTGAAATGCATCCTGGAAATTAGCCGGGAGATATAAACTCCCATCCTGCTTATTCCTGGGGCTCTGACTTGGCTGCCGAACTGGGAATGTGAGTAAAGACACAGACTTAGGTGCAAAAGATATATGGTTAGGGCCTTAGAGTCCTGCACAGCACTAGGTTGGGCTGGACTGCTAGTTAAGGGAACTAACAGTGAGTTAGTGGCCAAGTGGCCAGGCTTTCTTTTTGCTGTTTGTTTTATCTTGCCTGTTTTGTGTGGAAATAGTGTTAAGTGAAAATAAACCCCTGATGCACTTAAAACCTGCTGGCCCTGTTTCCTGCTTGAACCCCCCCCCCCCCATTTGCTACGGGCGATCTCTCGATATATATTATAATTATATGAATATATTCTTTGTATTGGACTCAATACAGCTATTTTGTATTGAATCCAATATAAAACTAGTTCAATGTCCCGCCAACCCATGCACCGACGTCACCGGGAATCCCCGTAGGACGTCTCTGCACTTCACGGCTAGACATCAGAGGGGGCAGACGTGTCCCCCGGACCTGCAGGGACCAGGAGGTAGCCGGGGGACAGGGACAGGACAAGGTAAGTGGGGTTTTATCCTGCTTTTAGGTACCCCGAGTCTGACTCAGGATTACTACTTTTTGCATGTAAAATTGACTCAGAGTCAGACTCGGGAATACCGCTCGGGGGGTTAATCACAGAATCAATTTAGGAAAAAGAAAACAGTCCCAAGGTGCCAAATCTGGCGAATTAGGAGGATGTTCCAGTGTAGTAATGTGTTTGTCGGTCACTGTCCTGATGAAGAATGAAACCATTTTCACACATTTCTGCCATCTTTTCCTGATTCTTTGTCTTCCTTATAATAATGTTGGGTCACTGTTGTGCCTCCTGGAACCCGTTCTGCCAAAATGATGCCTTCATGTCACAAAACACGATGAGCATGGCTGTGAATCTGGACTTTTTTGATTCTTGTTGATGAAGGGGTTTCCAGTGACTGTGGTTTGGTTTCAGGATCATACTGCAAGATCCGGGTTTCCTCACAAGTGTTGACTATGAAAATTTTTCAGGCCCACCTCAGTTTGCTGCAGAATCTCAACAGAAATTTCCTCTTTTTGCTCCGGTGTGACATTTTACTAATTGACTAATTTCTCAACTTTTTTACTTCCTAAGATTTCAGCACATGAGGGGAAACACAACGGCATTAAACGGTGACTGACAACAAACTAAACACAGAGTGCCGGAGTTTGTCCTGCATGTTTGGAGAAGTTTAATCATTCATGGCGAGTGCTCATAATCATCTCTCTGCTTTGTGTAAGAGATAGAAACATCTTGTTTATTACACAGACCTTGTATATGTAAAATCTCTTTTACAAGCCTAAATTTCAGGCAGTATTTAGAATCAGCATTATAACAATTGCTATGATCCCATTGAAGTAAGAACAGTGTGGAAATCCTTCAGCGGATCCAGTGCAAGTAATTTGAACCTCTACAGACAGGCCATCGGTGATATGAGTCTGGTTGCCAATATTGCAGATACTTGGAGTGGCACATCCTCGAAGAACGAGCTCGGTGGACGATGATCCTGGAGTGGATGAAATATTAGATCAGCGGGGGAGATAACATTGGACATTATTGGGTTTTGGGCACAAGACAGATTGCTTGGTGCAAAGTGCTGACCAGGGGGGAATTTTGTACCTAAGGCTGTACACACGTTAGATAATCACTCACCAAAACGAATGCTTAAAATATGACGTTTCCATTGAGCACCCAACATCATTATCAATCAGCCCAGGCAGATCAATGAATGACGATTGGGAACGATCACTATGCATGTTGATGGAGGGGAGTATAGCGGCCAGGCCCTCAGTCACTCTCCTCCTTCTCTAAAGAACAGAACAGGTATTGAAAATACAGCACTGTGTTCATCTGTTACTGGAAATGATCACAAAAAATAGTTTCAAGCTACAAAATGTCTATGTTTGTACAAAGCCTTGGGTAAAATAGGACCAGAAGAGCCTTCACAATTTGGAAAAATTCCCTTTTACTAGCAGGCAGGGTTGACATTGGGTAATCTTTTCATATATTCACAATCTATTTCCATTTTTTCCTATTCACCTACCCGTGATTTTGGAGTGTTGTACAATGCACATTGTCTCCTCTCCAGTGCATTTCATGGCCATCCCAGTGTCACACCATTGCGTTCCATTAGCCTTACAGGTAGGACAAGTCAAGCCATTGGGTTTGTCATTATCTGGTAATACTATATAGGAAGAGAAGAAGGCAGTAATATTAACGCCATATTAGAGGGTAAGGACTGGATCAAAAGGGAGTTTAAACTTCTGTATATTTATGATTTCCATTACATTTATGGAAATAAGCTTGGAAAGTTGTCTTTGGTTAAATTTGTACTTCATAATTATTTTCAAATAAACTCCTTAAAGTAAACAATATTATCGTATAATTTTGTATTCCTATAATTTATAAAGCTTTGTAATTATTAATATTAGCCCCTTTTCCATTTTTGATATTGGTTTCCAATAATAACAGGAGCAGCTGATTTGTTAACTAGAAGAGTTTATCTTAAATTCAAAGTGTAACGTATCGAATGTATCTGTATTGAACTACTCACATTGCGGCTGGGTGGGGGTGCAGTTATCTGTGTAACAACAAGAAATTCCCTTTTTTGATTTGCTGTTGTAAGTGCTGAAAATTCCTGGCCGCTGACACTGGTTTTCTGGCACACACGACCTACCAAAATATTCTGTCGTCTTTATCCCGTCTGTGAGTAGAGGAAGAAAGAAAAGTGTAAGTTTGCATAAGGGTATTATTATCTAATTATTTTAAAGTAAATTTTAGTGGATTCCCCTATTTGCTCCCCTTTAGCATGGTAAATATATTATTAAATTTTTTTTTGTATTTTAATATTTTAATAAAAAAAAAAAAAAAAAGGGATGATACTTTTCAGAAAACTTGTGGGATGATAGCCTAAAAATCTTTGTGGTTATATAGAGCTCTCTACTGGCTATTGAACCCTTTCCCTGTAGAAAAGTGTCAAGGCTACTTCCCAATACAGGGCCTGTTTTATTAAAGCTCTCCGAGACTGGAGAGAATACACTTTCATCGGTGAACCTGGGTGGTCCAACAAACCTGGAATGGATCTGGTCTAGAACTGAGAACATTTTCTAACAAGTAGCAAATGACTGTTAAAAAATCCATTCCATGTTTGCTGGATCACCCAGCTTCACTGATGAAGGTGTATCTTTTCCAGTCTTGGAGAGCTTTAATAAATCAGTGCCCAAGAATAAAGTTTTTGTTTGTCAGCCTAATAAAAAAAAATTAAGAAGGAAAATCCAAAAAAAACTACAAATTTTAAAAAATAAGTTGAAACATACTTGCTAAGGAGAGATGTTGAAGAAAGAGTTATTTATGGCTGTTTCGGTTTAACTAATAGTTTATAAGAGATTAGAAATATAATTTATAAAAAAAAAAGTAAGGTTTCTTCTAAACAAAACTTTTCCTAAAATAAAATCACTTATTTCCCACACACTGAGGCCAGCGAATTCTGGGCGGTTTCGATTTATTTATTCTTCTCTGGGTCTGACTGTTCTGCCAAACGCCGCCATTTTCTTTCTGGAAATTCCAGTAAATATAGACATGGTGTTTCCCAAAGCCATATAGCATACAACTACTTTTAACCTATTACTAGTCTCAGTGACAATGGTCACAGGACAAAACGGGGGTGTGAATCTCCCAAGCTGATACCCAGGCAGTGATAAAATTATGGTCTAACCCTTTTCTACTCTATCAAAAAATAAATAAAAATAATAAAATAAACAAAGTTATATAATGGATTTAGTATATTGTGAAATAAACACTTCAGGTATAAAACAATACATTTCAATACATAAGGCTAAATAGATTTCCAGTAGTAAAAGTGAATATTATTTACTTATACAAGATCATTGACCTGCAGGTAGCGTACCTTCTATGTTTATTGTGTGGGTGGCGGCACATACCCGTCCGGGGGGACAGGATACGTTGTTTCCTGTGCAGAAAGTTGCACCTTGCACCAGACAGACCGTGCAGGAGAGGGAGTGACCTGCAAGAAAATTGCAAATTCAAAATAGATAATCGTTTCCAGCTAAATTGTAAAGCTGACGATCCATTTTCTATTTCAGTTGGCAGAGACTTGGCTTATGGATCAAAGACAGTGGATGGCAGAGATAAAAGGCAGGCATAGCTCTCGGATAGGGTCAGATTAGTGACCTGGAGCTCTTCTTGTACTGCAAGAGGTCTTCCACTGACTATGATTCATGAACTTTTTTTCTGTATCCCCCCTTTTTTTTTTTAGGATGAAGAGCTGAAAGCACCTACCTCCTCTGCCTACTCCTTGGATGTGCTCAGATTATAACACTTGTTTGTAGACATGTCATTACTAACCAGGTCTGCATCATAGCTGTTCATCTCTCTGCTCTGTGTGTGGACAAGCTTGTGTACTTGCATGCAATACATTCTTTAGTGGAACTCTTCTGCACATTGGGTGTGAAAGGGGCACATACAAACAGAGGGATCTGCTTCCTTCTCATGACCCTTCGGCCTATAAACCCCTAAAGCTGGAATTTCCAATCTCTGATTGGCTAGAGGGTAACTAGGTGTGCCCATTCCAAACCTTGTCTGTTATAGTCCTAGTTTTCTAGTTGCTGAAGTTTTGTTTACTAATTGTTAATTTCTGGCTTTGTTCTATGGGACCTCCAAATTGCTTGCCCTTTGGACTGACCCTTTGTCTGACCTTGAACTTCTTCTACCCTTGGGCTCCAAAATTGACCCAGGTCCTTTCCTGCCCTTTGAGCTCCTTGAGCCTTCATCAATCCCAACATGCCCAAGTCCTGGGGCAAACAAGTGCTGCAACCTGCCTTCCTACACTAAATGGGGCTTAAGCAATGGTTAAACAATGACATTTGAACAACACAAGACAACATACTGACCTGGTTGTGCAAAGATGGAAAGAAGCCAGAAAAACTTCAGACATGAATCCATTGTGTCTTGAATGTGGCATCTGAATTGGCACTGTGAATGAAGTAATATTAACGAAGAAGACTCAAGTCTTCTCTTGTAAACATTAGCTAGATAATGTTCCAGTTATACATTGATTAGAGGTGTGGATGGAATCAAAAACAGCAATATGAACTTTAAAACTTCTAACAATTTAGTGCTAAATATTAATGCAATTTCCGGGTGTCACCTGGAACATTACTTTGAAATTCAAATATCTTTGGAAATACTCTGTTCTTCATTGTATATTTATACGATTGTTTTCCCAACCAAGGTTCTTTCAGGAGTTGCTAGGAGTTCCCTAAGCTATAAAAAAATTTGTGACTGTAAGCACACCAATGATCTTTTTTTTGGCCATCTAAAGATGACATTCTTCCCAGTGACCATCACACAATGAGCTGTGGATGTGGTAATAATGGCCGTGGTTCCCTGAAGACCTGAAAGTTATTTCAAGGGTTCCCCCAAGGTAAATAGTTTGAGAAATGTTGGTTTAAAATGTGGTTATAATTCCCCTACAAACCATATATATTCTATTCTGTAATATCTCTGTAGTTGTGTTTTCTGCACTGATGCATTATTTCGGAAATCAGATCAGTGTTGTCAGCCTTTTGTTGGCTGGTGGCTTGTACTGAAATGGGATGAGAAGAAGTCGTAGGTGGCTGTCTATTAGTTATCTTTTTACAGGTCTTACGTTCTTTATTAATATATTTATATACATATTTGATTCTCACTATTGAGCTGAAATACATATACAAAATGTACCTAGATTAATTTATACATTCTCTTATTCTCTACCCAAGGTAATTTCTAGAGCTGCCCCAATTTTCGGGAATGGTCTTCCTCGTCCAATTCATCTTGCTCCTACTTTCTGCTCATTTAAAACAGCAAATGAAACCCATTTTTTTTCAAACTTGCCTACCCATCTTCTTCTGTCTTATTAAACCTGTCGCTGCATCCCACCACTATATATCTCCCCTGCTAATGTTTGTTAATTCCCTCACCTCCTAGATTGTAAGCTCTTGGGGGTAGGGTCCTTTCCTCCTGTATCACTGTCTGTATTCGTCTGTCATTTGCAACCCCTATTTAATGTACAGCACTGCGTAATATGTTGGTGCTATATAAATCCTGTTTAATATTATTAATAATAATTTCAGTCTAAGCTGAATATGTTTAGAACCTAATAAACAAGGTATACTTGAACTGGTCGCAACCCTAATGTAAGTAAATACTCTCATTACATTACTTGTATATTACTTTATTTATACAAATAATACTAGGCATGATATGAATGAACAATGTAATGGTTAGTACACCGACACATACAGTTTTCTGACAACATAAGAGAACATGAGGCTTATCTGATATGATCATACAGCATTGAATCTTGTAAAAAGTGCAACATTCAATGTAATCTGTATTGTATTGTCATTATTATGGTATGTACAAGCAGCTATATAATTACATTTTTTGACATGTTTATAGCATCAATGAACTTATATATGTCACAATACGTTCATTAACAATTAGTTTGTTTGCAAATATACGTACATATTATGCAAAAAGTTAACATGAATATGAATGGAACAATATTCTTGATCTATTGTATAGAACAGGGGTAGGCAAACTCCGGCCTTTAGGCCAGATATGGCCTAGTCAGTAGTTTGTTCTGGCCTAACGCCGCCCTGGTCGATCAGGCCTAATTCCGGCTGGCAGAGGTCGTCAACCTGTGGCTCATGAGCCTCATTGTTATGCCTCCCTTCCCTATTTACTGCGGCCGGCGTTAACACTTCCCTCTCCTCCGTATGCATTCTGGAGGAGAGGGATTTCCCTTCAGGGGCGTTCCTGGTGGGGGCGGAGCCATCAGCACGGCACTCGAGAGAGAGTCCGGCCCTTGTGTGCCTTCTTCATCTCCTAAAATGGCCTAGTAGCCAAAAAAGTTTGCAGACCCCTGGTATAGACGGTTCAGTCGCTTTCATACACCTCTGAAAAAGCCTAAACTGGTGAAACGTGTCGAGGTTTTCAGACTACAAGGGTTACTGTAAAGTATTAGTTGTGTATATGTCTAGTACAGAATCCACCCCATGATGATACAATGGGCTGGCAAAACAAATATGTTACTAAATTCAACTAATTATGTATGAAATTGTGTATAAATAAATCCTGTCTGTTTTATTCCTTTTTCATATAAATCCATTTAGAGTTTTTCAGAAAGGCCACTACATAATTGTTTTTGAAGAATATAGGGACATAGGGAGATACTACTCTCCTCACTTTTGACATCATTAACCTTGTAAGCTTTGTCTACTGGAATCTCTGAAGATCTTCTGTATCGTTAAGCTGGTTTTGTAAAATCCATTTGGTTGTAGGACCCCTGGGCTAGGTTTTGGGCTAGAAGGGAGCTCTTGGGTTTCATCCAGGAATGTCCATGCCAAAAGGTGGCCTTCAAGAAGAAGGTGCAATGTTACCACTCCATCCACCATTCCTCTGTTTAGCAACCTGCGGGATCACTAGCCCTTCACTTCAGCCCTAAAGTTTCTACCTTTCTCAGCATCCCCTGCACAAACACTGAGGCTGTTCACAGCTAAGGGGGATGTGCTGCAACCAATAAGCAGATTGTTTCTAAATTCAATCCTGTCCTCCAAGTATCTGCTAGCCCTATTTAAACCTCCCTCGTCTTTGTTATCACCGCCTGCTATGATCTCAGCCTGATCTTACCTTGTCTGCCGCCTGCCCTGACCTAAGTCTGTTTAACTATCTCTTCTTGACTTGCCGTGTTTCTGCCTGATATTCCTACAATGAAACCATCTGATCCCTGTCACTCCTACGGTGGATCTATGCTGCTATGTCCTAGAGTTCCAGTGCATACTGTGAAATGGACTCTCCCATCCTCTGCTTCCTGCCAACAAAGCTCTGAGGTCCAGGAGGGTTTCTGCCCTAACTGTCAAAGTATTCCTCAGAATGAGGGTGCAGGATTAACTTTTTTTTTCACTTCCCAGAAAAGAAAAAAAAGTAATAACACAAGAAAATGCTAAAATGTTTTCTCAGTTTTATTAAATATATATTCAAAACCAGGTACATTTCATGTAAACAGGCATGGATATTTAGAACATTTCAGAAGACTGCAAACATTTACCTTACCACTTATATGTACTTAACCTATGACAACATCCCTATTTCTGTTCCCCAGACCGATTTCTTGAAGTTGAGCAAAGATACTTTGTACCTTGTAGTGACNGCAAAGGATAACAAGTTGTTTCATTTGGTAGTTTAAACTTGCCAGCCAGCCTTGCACTAGACCCGTGCCTTTCTGTAGCCATCTAGAGCAGGGGGTGTCAAACTCTGGCCCGCGGACCAAATCTGACCCAACACGTCCTTTTTTTGGCCCCCAAAAGAATTCCTAATATAAACTGCCGCTACTGCAATCCATAGTAATGGCGGGGCAGCTGCAAGTCATATTAAGCTGCTGTTCTATAGACGCACATTCAATGCCGCTACTACAATTCCCGGCATCACTCGCGCCTCTAGACCAGCGGCCTCCCTACTATGCTTGGCCCCGTGTTTTATAGATCCAAGTGATGCCAGGAATTGTAGTGGCGGCATCACTCGTGTCTATTGAACAGCAGCCTATGGGTGGACCCTGCAGAGTTTATACTCACAGGTAAACTCAATAATCAGGAATTATCAGGATTAATATCAGGAATTATCATAGAGCTATTGCTATAATAATTGTTTTACTGTGCCAGAGAATGCAATGTGAAACCAAATGAATGCAGCAATTCATTTGGTTTCACATTGCATTCTCTAGCAAAGTAAAACAATAATCACAATGGGAAGAAACAAGAACACATGAGAAGAGCATGCAGTAATATGCAGTGGAATTTAGATCAATCCTCTGCATAATACTGCATGCTCTTCTCATGTGTTCTTGTTTCTTCTTATTGAGATTGTTTTTTCAATAAATTTTAAGTTTGGCACTCGACTTGGTCCAAGTTTTTAATTTCGGCCCGCTGTGTATTTGAGTTTGACACCCCTGAGCTGGAGCATAAGGCCGTGGAGGGTAGTAAGGTATAATGCCCAAGACAAATCAAATAATTTACCTTTGCAATGGGCTATTTTTGTTTTTTTGAAGTTTATTTATATAAAGTACAAACATGTAAAATTCAGGGGTCAGGGCAAACCTTTTGGATTATATTTATAAGCAATTCACAAAGTGATTTGCCTATTTAAAATGCTGGTTTTATCCTTCTGTGTGACCTGAGATAGATGAACATACCTAAATATCAGCAAGAAATGGGTAATTGTACTGTACTCTGTAGGAATTTCAATTTATCCTGTGCTATATGAAAATAAACACAGCACCGCTTAGTGGAAAAAAAAGGAATAAACCAATGGATCTGTATTTATGTCCATGTCTATGTTTTACCTTTGAAGTAGAGTAATGAACAATGCACCAGGTCCAGGATTAAAAACATTTGCTAACAAATAGCTAATGACTTTTGGGAATGCCATTCCAGGTTTGCCCAGCTTCACTGATGAAATTGTATTTTCTCAGCCTCTGAGAACTTACTAATACATTGGGGCCATTACCTTATCTCAGCTGACAGAGAAGAGTTAAACAAACACTTTTGGTATACAAATTGCTTTGCATTTTTTAAAGTTTGTCTTTATTTAATGACACCTTAAAAAGAATGCACATACATTTTGAAAAGGAAAATAGAGACAAGATTGTCAAAGGGAGTGCTGTGATTTCTGTGCGAGGCAAGATGTACCTGGAGATGTTACACTTGTACATTATTTAAAACACATGAAACATATGTAATGCTACTTCCACAAAATATTTACATTCCTGGCCATACACATACTTTTTTCCTGAATTCCTTCTACAAGATTATTCCTGTGTCCAGAAGTATGCATGTGAAGGAGTTTAGGAATATTTATTAAACTGATTAAGGATAAGGATGACAGCAATTGTAGAAAAAAACGGGAAACTGACTAGCCCTCTTCTGGGAGCGACAATGCTGTTCCCTCCATTGGTGGTGGGAACACAGGTAAAACGATGTTCAACTGTCATATAATCCAGAACAAAGGAAAAGCTTTGAACATCACACATGGTTTTAACACCACAGCCCTGAACTGAAGATGATGATCCTGGGATCGATCCTGCAGGAAGAAAAATTACATAATTGTCTTTTAACTTCTTACTTTCATTAAAGAAATGTCAACCTAAAATGAGTGACATGGGGTGACCCAGAATTATAATTAAGAGCCAGGTCTTCTCATCCAACACAGACACTCCGGAATCTTGTGGAAAACAATCCCTTTTAGAGTGGCGGTTGCAAGACCCCAAAGGAGAGTCAACTTTATAAATATAGTTATATTTGGGAATGGGATACCCAACAAGATCCTACGGATGTGATGGTCAAGTGTCCACAAACTTACAGAATAGAATGGGCCTACATATAGTTAAGCCAGCAAAGATAATGAAGCTAAATATAATCTGTTTATGTTTTTCATTCTCTGGTTACTCTGCCCCCACACTCCCGTCAACTTGCTTATTATAATTTTCTATTCAATTTTCATTACATAATTCTTTGTTAGCCCCAGTGACACCATCATGGAAGTGGTTGAAAAGCGCCGTGCTCTGTATGACATGCTGTGACATCACAGTAAACAATTTCATGATGCTGCATTTATTGGCTTGGGAGTGGCAGTGGGGGCAAAACTACTATCCAGCTTTTGGCATTTGGTCAAATGACTATGTAGTACTTTCAGCTTGGAACTTGATACTAAAAGTTATTTCTACCAGATAATACAACTGTGGGTGCGAATGGAGATCAGGTCGCTATATAAAACTTAGACCAAAGGGCAAAGGCTCCCCAACTAAATCCTCTATTTGTCTTGCATAAGCTTGAAGTGGACCCTAGTAGGAGCTGACACAGGGATTTTTCTATCCACCACGGCACAACAGTTAACAAAGTCATCATGTGGGAGGATAGAAAAATGAGCCATGTCCTTGGTTAGTATTCTCAAGGATTGTTAAATAATGGGCAGCACAGTGGCTCAGTGGGTTGGCAGAGGGTCCTAGGTTCAAATCCCAGCCAGGACACTATCTGCATGGAGTGTGCAGGTTCTCCCCGTGTCTGCGTGGGTTTCCTCCAGGTACATCGGCTTCCTCCCACATCCCAAAAACATGCAGTTAGGTTAATTGGCTTCCCCCTAAATTGACTTTGGACTACATTAATGACATATGACTATAGTAGGGACTTTAGATTGTGAGCTCCTTTGAGGGACAGTAAGTGACACGGCTATGGACTTTGTACAGTGCTGCGTAATATGATGGCGCTATATAAATACTGTGTAATAATAACACACTAAACATATATTATAACAATATCTTTGCATCATGCAAATGGAATATATAAAGCTGTGTATGAAATTACCTGAACTGATTGTCGTCGCATATGTCACACACTGGGTCTCATCTCCTGTGCAGGTCATGACATTGGAAGACTGACAAGAGCTTGAGGTTGAAGAGTAACACGTTTCACATTTCACTTTGTTTGATACTGTGCTTGTAGCTGTTGCTGTTAAAATAATATAACAACATACATATATAAATACATGAAGTGAAGTTTATGGAGATCTGAAAGATGAATCTAGTGTAGGGTGTACCAATTCACCTACTTTAATATTTAAGGTGCTGCATACCCCTATGGACGTGCAATAGCAAATGAATAAAGAATAGGAGAAAGTAGGGTATTATAAATGCAGAAGTCTATTAGGAAAAGTTGACAAAACTTATACAGTGTTACATCAAACATTTAGTACATATACTATACAGCTGTATGCTAACCACCAGCACCACCACCAGGCGCCTTGGTTCATAGGAAATTGCAGATACCAGCTTGTTTCATTACCAGCCACCAGCCAATCATTGTGCCCTGTCAATCATTTGTGGCTGTGATTCTTCTTTAACCCACTCTTAACTCATATTTCGATGTCTAAAAGTCCCCTGAAGAACCAACATGGGCGAAATGCGTCAGAACACGTCATCCATTTTTCAACCCCCCTGTTTGCTCATCTCCGCTAAAATAGGAGTCATTCTCTAGCTCTCCACATCCCCCCTGGCATATTGCTCAGGAGATTGTAGGGACATAAAGTATATGTACTAAATGTGTGATGTTAGAATGTATATATTTGTCTACTTTTTAATACACTACTGCATTTAAAATACCCTACTTTCTCCTTTTCTTTATTCAAGTTTTTGGAGATGCATCTTTGTAGCTCTGGGGTCACAAAACACCTCCCCCTTTCCCGTTCTCCATACCATAAGGTTTCTGTAGTTGACAGAGAGAGATAGAAACAATTCTCAGTGCAGAAAGTAATAGGTTATAAGATTTATGTCAGGTTTAACAGGTATTTGAACTAAACTAAACACTAGAGGGCAGCAGAGTAGCTGAACTGTTATCTTGTCTATAGGATAACTATGTTCATGATTCCTTGCACTGAGTATCATTGTTGAGGTCGGTTACTCAGGTGTCTAGAGTGAAAATGGGGATGACTTTTAATTAAGACATTCAGAACAGAGCATGAATTGTAAATAAAAAACAATGTCCTATGATTCTCTGCACTGTGTATCACTGATGGCAGTAGGTGCATACATTACAATGGGGGTGGCTACAAATGAAGAAATTCTGAACATGAATTGTAGCCAGTAGCATTAAGAATATGTAGTTCTCTGATAAGTATAGAAAGTATATTCAGAGACCTTGATCGTTCATTTTCAGAACTGGAAGATTGTATCAATAGAACATAAAACTAATACATTTTTATTTTTTCCTTTAACTGTGTCCTATTCTTGGAACTAAATAAAAGCCATGATATCACCCAACTTTATCTATAACATAATACAATACAATGCATTGCTGTGCTACAGAACTGTGCAGCAGGATCAAAACAGCACCTGGGATTCAGGTGGTTTATAACAAAGCAATATCCAAGGCAAAACATATTCTGTTATGCAAATGTTGGTTTGGCCAATGGATGGTACAGTATGACTAATCAGAAGGAAAGGAAGAGTCACTTACTGTCTGTTATTGATGGGTTACAGCTGCCTCCATCACAGCAACTTATACCAACCAAGATCCTGGTGCCAGACACAGTCATAGTACCAGCGACATTACACTTGCTTACAGGAGCCCAAGATCGGACGACCTCATATGTTTTTACTCCATCTAAAAAATGGAATAAGAATAAATAAGAATAAAAAGTGATCTGAAAAAGTGACATAAATAATACAGATATTGTTCTGGATCATCATGGGTCAGCATTTACTGCCAGCTCGGATGTGGCACAATCATGTAGTTTCTGATAAATTTTGTGGATAGAATTTTGAAAATTCTATAAGACTTTCTTCTTTCCTGGACTTCGTTTGTTGCCTGTCGTCCTTTAGTCCAAGGGGAATCCTCCTGCCACTAGACAGCCACTTTTGTACTAACAGGCAATCAGCCCCTTTTTCAGACTGGCAGCCCATTCAAGTGAATAGGTCACTTTAATGCAATACATATTATTGCATCAGACGACTAAATGTAAATGGTGCTAATAGAAAATAATAGTCTAATAGAAAATAAGCCCCCAATAAAGTGCTTAATATTTTTTATTTTTTTTAGGTTGTGATACATTTGAATTTAGGAAAAAATAGGGGGCAAACCTTTGTTTTACTTACTTGTGGTGGTTATCCTGTAAGCAGATGCACACATGTAATTTGAAGGCATTGTCCTTGATGGGCCAGTACATGTTAAGGAATTAGATGATGAGCAGACGATACATGAGGTGTCTGCAAAACAAAATAGGTACATAGTAGGTCAGGTTGAAAAAAGACATAAGACCGTCAAGTTCAGCCACTAGGGAAATAAACATATCCCAGATATATGGACATAGGAGAAAATAATAATTTTATATTTAAACATGTGCCGCTGTAAGTATTCCAAATACCTGATGGGTTTAATATCAATTTCCCCTGCTTTATGCAGTGAAGACTACCGCCAGCTGGTACATTCTTTAGTGTTGTATGGGAGAAACCACTGCAAGTATTCACAAACCCGGAAGTGTTATAGAGGACCTAATCTCAAAGTTTTTACTTTGCATATAAGGGAAAAAAAACCCTTTATAAAGTAAAAATATTATAAGTATAATCATTAAAATATTATAGACACCTCCCCTTTCTGTCTTGATCGCTGCAATAATCAAGACTGAATGGGAGCGCAGAGCCCCCCAGGACATCTACGTCACGCATCCCGAGAGGCTCCTGGCTGCACATTCTGTGCATGGCCGAGGTCTGGACATTTTCCTACAGTGAGGGGAAAGAAATGCTAAACTTTTTTCCCCCTTTACAGCAGGCTATGTCATCCGATTCCACACCTACGCAGTGCAAAATCGGGTGACGTAGCCAGAAGAAGGAAGAAGAAGTGGTGCTCATCGCTTCTCCCACACCGGGACAAAAGAGAAATCCCGGACGGGGCAGGATCCGATCGAGGAAAGCTCCAGCATGATCGGGGATCTGCGGAATTATAGATAGGTGTGACTTTTTTATTTTTCAATTTAGTTTCCCTTTAAATACCTGCAGTGGCCAGAGAGCAACATGGCGACTCCTCAAAAGTGTTTGGAGAAGTAAATTTTACACCACTTTTTTCCGATCGATTAAAGCTCCAGCATGATTGAGGGATCAGCGGAGTTATATGTAAGTGTGATTTTTTCAGTTTAGTCAGAGTTGTCAGAGAGCAGTATCACAACTCAAGTGTTTGACGAAGTAAATTTCACACCACTTTTTTTCCAGCTATGACTTTTTGCTGTAGTGACTAGATATGCTGGAGGCTCACACCACATTCAACATCTGTTTTAGTACATCCTATGGTGATAGTAAATTCAGTTCTAAATATATAGGGGTAGAAGGTTCAGTAATGGTCTGCTGATACTGTCAGTCCCTTGGAATGCTAAAACAGGAAAAGAGCCCCGCACTTGCTAAAAAGTGTGTAAAAACTTTGTTTGCCACCCAAGTGTTACAGAAAACAACATCCAATGTTTCATGCGCTACAGCCCACCTTAATCTGGGGCGAAATTGGACTGAATACGAACATTAGTCCTTTTATTTGCAATATTGTGTTGATTCAATATATATTATTGAACGCCATTTCTTGCAACTACTGCTGCTTATCCTACTGTGGAAGACTGTTGAGTCCCAGGAATGAACAGTCCCATAGTCAGCCTATAATGTCGACAGTGGCTGCTACCAAGATGCTGGAGTATGGGCTGAATGAGCCAATTGGTTCACTGGACTCAAGTACAACTGAATGTGATTTACCATTTCTAGATATAGCATGTCCTGGATTAATGAGAACCTTGAGAGAAATTAATTCCTTCTTACCTGAGAAAGCGTCGTTGGTTCCAGAGAAACAGTAGAATCCCATAAAAATATTTTGACTACCATATGAGTAGGAATAGTCCCCTACATTACAGAGATCTGGGGAAGCACAGCCCAGTGCACTTTCACTAGAAGCTGAAAAAAACATGAGACATGTAAGAGCAATTTAATGCAATTTGTAAAGTTACTGTAAAGGAAACAGGAAACACTTCAACTGTTCAAAAGTAAAAATACACGTTATATACTATTATATACTACTCTGCAAAGACAGCACTTAAATGTGGGGCTGAAACCAATGAGCAATTTTCAGGCAAATGCAGAGATAAAGATCCTCATAGATTAAGAGGTACAGTATATATAGGAAGGCAGACAACCTCAGCTAAACTTCAAGAATAAATAAGCTTTTTTTGTTTCCCCGTATTTTAGCATCAGCTTCTCCAGTCATTACCCATCATTGTTGATGCTTGACACGGATAAGTAATATTTGCTTTCATAGTTGCTTGGGTTATCAGGTCAGCAACTGAAAGATTGATTTACATTCAAGTGTATCTAAATAACTAAAAGGTACTTAAATATTAATTACCATTATAATCTATGAGGCTGCACCAGGGCAAAATGACTCATGTCAAATATTTTTTCATTAAAGTATATACCATATATATGCAATTATTTTGTTTGAGATACCTGCAGTCATTGCAGATTCATATATGCAAGTTTGCTCACTGCCGGTACATTGTATATTCATCTGTGGTGTACACGTGTACTGATTTTGAGATCTGCATGTTGGACAAACCAGTCCATTGGTCTGGGAACTGTCAGCTGGCCCTGTTAAAAGATTTAGTTAAAAAAAAAAAACATATCACAAAAGTATAATATTAATAATGTATGATATAAAAGTATTTATCACAGACACCTTTTAAGTCTCTAATTTAGCAGAATATTATTTTTAGCTATATGTAAGATCAACAATTAAGGTAGGGCATTTCAGAAAGTGACATTCAGTTGGTTAGGATGAAAATAACTTAGGTTTAATGGATGAAGGTTAGGAAAGCAAATTTTGACATTTTCCTGAACCTGGGTGAAGGTGCCTTGGTAGCTGGAAACATGACATGGTGTTATATTTTAAAGAACAAAGGAACCACTAATGCTAATTCTAACCATTTGATGTATCAGTGTCAAAGCTAAATGGGTGTCATTAAATGTGTCAAAGGAGATTTGATTGTCCAAGGAAACCACCCTGCCTATATAATCCAATCACTATGGTGCCATGAAAGTGTGAGAATATGTTAGGCATTTGGTTTCTTGTTAACATCTAGATGGAGAAAAGTATGTTAATGTGGTGATTTGGTAAAGGTTAGCAGGATATTTATGTGGCTATAAATGCTGGGGAACATTGCTGACACCCAATGGAACTGAGTAAGCCACTTGGATAAATTCCTTTAACAATAGAAAACAGGTCTATTGTCTATACCTACTGGTAGCTAACCCAACTAAAGATTTTATTGACATAAAGGGTCAGATTTAGTTCACCAAGACTGGAGAAGATAGACTATCATTGCAGAAAATGGTGATCCAGCAAATCTAGAACGAATTTCTTAAAAATCTTTTGCTATTATTGGCAAATGTTTTTAATCTGGACCAGATCCATTACAGGTTTGCCGGATCACCCATGTTCTCTCGTGATAGTGTATCTTCTCCAGTTTTGGGGAGCTTTATTAAAACAGGTCCAATATCAGGCATTCTCTTTCTAATCCTTGTGTCATCTTTGTCACCAAATATTTACCAATGAGGAGTAATAAATCTTTCTACTGTCTACCAAATTGCTTCAAACAGGCATTAAACGAGCTTAGTGAGATAAGCTATTTGGCCAAATGTCTGTCACACCTGTACTGAACTTTTGGATATTCTATTCCAAAACCCCCAAGTGGGCATTAATGTGGAATTACCACTTCAATTCTTCCCTCTCTGCCCAAACCTTGAAGCTGAACTCGCACCCATACTACTTGGAAAGCTTTTTATAAGATATATAGCTGGGGGACTTTGAACCCATTCAGCCCAAAGGGGATTTGTGAAGACAAATGCTAAAATTTGTGGAAACGGAAGACTTGGCATTCAAATAATTCCAATAGGTATTGAGTACAGTTGAGGGACTCTTTGGAACCCACTCAAGTACCTGAACACAAAAATCAATAAAGATGTCCTTATGGAGCTAGCTGTGTGCACAGTGCCTTCCCCCAAAACATGGTCAAAGTCTTTGTATCTTATATCATTGACAGCACCTTTCATCAGAAAAACCTAAACTTAGTTTAAGGAGAATCCATATAAAATAGGGATTGATTTGATACATTGCTATACTGCCCTGATTGGTGCACATATGAAGGTTGGGATGGTCTTGCTGAAAGAATGTCAATGATTCAACAATTTGGACGTACCTTTTGGCTCATCTTAACCCAGCCCTAATACCTAGTGAAACTATTACATTGTGCAGTTGTACGTCTATACTTTATTACTTAATTTATTGTTTTACTAGTTTAGTCCGTCAAGAAAACCGAAATGCTGAACTGAGTCATCAGCCAAAACAAAGAAGAATGAAATAAAAAGTAGATTTCTGAGTCACAAAAGCTTAAAATGGAGTTGGATGCAAAAACCTAACCCTCTCTGATTTATCTAGTGAATTCATGAGAATAAGAATGTGACCTTGAAGTAGATATAATACCTGGTCACCTATATCTCATATATTTAAAATGTTGTTGCAAGTTGTTTTTGTTGTTGTTGCTACGGATTCACACTTGTTTTGAAGAAAAAGTGTTCTGTTCAACTATTGTTTTTGCAAAATGAATCTTGATTGGGATTGTCTGATTTATTAAAATCGGCAGGTGTACACCATGTGCTCTAATGAGGAGAGCTGCCGTGTCTACATCCCATTATTTATTCTTAGGGAGTCTCCCCTCCAAAACTGAAAATTGTTTACAGGGGATGCCTACTTTTTTACTTCTACCACAGTGAAAATTTCTGAGGAAAGTCAATCACACAAGGAAAAATGTACATGTTTGAGGGTTTTCCATATACAAACTGTATACAAGACAGTTGCCATATTCGGTTTAATATTTTTGTATAGATGCTATATATATATATATATATATATATATATATATAACAACAGGTTCTTTTAAAATTCAGGGTTGGAAGGATTGTACAAACTTAGATTTGAGACAAAAAAAAAGTTCTTGTTGCAGAATTCCCCTTCACTTCATGTCCAGTAAAATAGTCTGCAGGACAGGAAGCAAGTGTAAATCTTACAATGTCCTGAATAGTATGACAGGGCTCCAATCATTCCTCAATCTATTACTAAAAAATAAAAAGATGTGGGACCACTAAAAAATATTATTATTAAATAAATAAACTTACATTGGGGTAGAAGTGGAGTGCAGTTATCAGTGTTGCAGCATGAAATCCCCATCTTCATTTTGCCTCCGAAGTAGGTGATGGAGCCAACTTTATTACACTTGTTTGTCGGTACACATGATCTTATATAGTTTTTATAGCTGGTAACATCTACATAGATAAAATATACAGCAGATTCATACAGATTTATTAACATGTTATGTTATTTTCACCATCATCATTATCAGTTTTAGGGTTTGTGTCAAAGGACGTTTAAACCAGATACTGCGTTTCTCCAAAAAACTGAAGTTGTGTTTGATCTGCTTTGCAGTTCAAGTGAATCTTCACTGGCCATGCTGCACCCAAAGAATCACAGCTCAGGTGACATACAAGACTACCACATTCAATGCACAATTGAAGTCAACTGGATATTTCTGAACAAGTCTTAAGGTGTATTCCAAACACTTATCATATGCAAAAAAACAGTACCCATTGACATGACCCCTAAAACTGTCCACAGAGCCTCCCGGGATACCTACTCTATGCATCCCAGGAGGCTCTTGGCAGCAGAAGGGGCATTTGTTTTATTGCTGATTTCACACATGTGCAGTGAGATCATCTCTCTTTTCTTTCCCCTTTACAGTGGGCTATGACGCTCAATATTGCAACTGTGCAATGCGAGATCGGGTGGTGTAGCAAGAAGACCAGAGAAGAAGACAAAAGATGCCAGGATGAGGACATTTCTCTGAATACTTAAAACTACTTAAGCAAGAAAACTTTTACAGCACTCTGACTGATTCTAAATTTAAACCCAGACAGACAATGGATCGCTGGTGGGTTCTACCATCTTGGATGTGATTTCAGCAGCCCCAGTAGACTCAGAGCTGTTGTTCAAGTTTTGTTACATGAAATGTTGTATGAACAGGCGATGGGGATAGGAGGCTCAGAAGCTGGCTCGGCAAAGAGAGTAATACAACACTCCTAGGGCACCCTGTTGTCAGGCAGTTTAATGTTCCAACATCCAGCAAAATGAAATATGATTTTGGTGTAAACACCAAACAACAAACATGGCTGAGAGCTAGAGCCACCACAAAACTTGTATGGTTGAGAATGAAGAGCCATTATAAGCCAAGCATGTCTGTTTACCTAGCGCCACCACAAGGCAAGCATGGCTAAAGACCTAGAACTACCACACTACAATCAGAATGGCACGGTGGCTCAGAGGTTAGCATTCTGGCCTTTGCAGCGCTAGCTTCTGGGTTTGTTTCCAGGACATTTGCATGGAGTTTGCAGGTTCTCACTGTGTTCCTTTAGGCTATTCCAGTTTCCCCCCATATTCCAAACACATGCAGTTAGGTTAATTGGCTTTCCCCCCAAAATTGACCTTAAACTGTAATAAAGACATATGACTATGGTAGGGACAATAAATTCTGAGCTCCTTTGGGGGACATCTAATGATATGACTTTGGACTTTGTACAAAGTCATATCCGCTGTGTAATATGTCAGCTCTAAATTAATGCTGTATAATAATAATAGAGAATAAGAGAATTAAAGAATAGTGTGGCTAAGAATGGAAAGCTATCATATGACTTAAAACCTAGAGACGCCAAGAGACTAGGTTGGCTTAAGACATAAAGTCACCAGAAAACAAGCTTGGCTGAGGACCAAGAACCACCACAAGACCAGCATGGCCGAGATAATATAGCTTTCAAGGATCAAGTAAACCAGTAGAGAAATCAAACCCTCACTTGCTGTTCTCAGAATGCAACAATTTACTTATTAAAGTGTTCTGCTTACATTATTATTTTGATATATATATAGAAATAGAAATATTTTGCAAATCATACCTTCAGTGACTTCTTGATAGGCCAAGCCGCAGCTGTAACCCGATAGACAGGTCACGTAAGATCCCACACAAGAAGTTGTTCCCACACATGTGAGACATGAAAGACAATGACCTGAAATATGCATTATAACAAGAGAGAGATTATTATTTGACAGAACCTTGTAAATGGACCCATCTTCCATGAATAATAAATTGCTAATTAACATATAGTGAAAAACGTTTCCTATATTTACTGTATGTTACTTTACTGTTTATTATCAACATGCAGATTGTAATCTAAAAGATTGCAAATATTAATATATTTTTTTTGTGGTATTTCCTCAGAGTGGAGGAACCCTGGGTGCTTTGGCTGGGGCAGAAGCTGATCAAGTACTGTCCGTGCCTTATTGGGTTAGCCAGAGTGCAATGTTGGCATTAGGGGTCTAATAGAACAGGGAGAATCTGCTCAATGCTATATATATATACATATGGGGCTTGTCATACTCCGTATGATATAATTTAAATCAGTTAAATCAAAATAAGTAAAAAAAAATCATTCAAATGAATAAATAAATAAAAATGCCCCCTTTCCCTGACCACCACCATCATTATGCCTATAAAAAAAGAATGTGTCTACTGGGTGTGCATGCATACCAAAAATAATGATGAAGCCACACATACAAAACCAATAATTTTAGGGCCACCATATGTGGTTCACTTTAAACTGGTAATAAAAGATTTTAAAGTGGCACCTATGGGCAATTTATGGTGTCACACATTCCCATCATTTCCCATCATTTCTTAGAGTCATGCAATTTTGAAGCCTGATACATGTTTGAAGCGTGTTTGCTCTCAATTTCCTCAACCCAATCTAATCTAAATGTTTTCAAAAACAAAAAAGGTATTATGCTGTGTTTGTGTGCACCAAAATTAACTTTTATGTAAAAATACAGATGTGACAGTCAGTAGAGAAAATATTGCATGACAAAAAAATTACATCATTTATCTTACAGAACATCTGCTTGTAGCAATTTATAATCTTTGATTTGGGAGGTTTTAATTATCATCTAACTTAAAATGTTTGAAAAACAAAAAATTAAAAAAGCTGAGGCTGCGAAAGAATTTACATGTCTAAAATTTCATAAATTTAGTAAAAGCTAAATTGAATTTTTTTTGAAAAATAAAAAAATTTAAATGAATAAATGTAATTTAAAAGTAATTAAAGTCTTTTTAGATTATCCAAGTAATAAAGTGTTACTGCAAGGACTTACATGGTCCTATGAAGGCACAAAGAAAGAAGAGGAAACTGAGCTGGCTGTTCATCCTCCAAGCAAGGTGTGTTGTACAGGTGTCACTTCTGTCACTAACTATTGTTGGGGTGGCTGCTGAGCCTAATTTATAGGAAATGGCATGGGAGTGGATACAATGAATGGTAGGAGGTCACTAAATGGACACTAGATGCAAAATGCATGTACCATATTTTCAGGGGTATAAGACGACTGGGCGTATAAGACAACCCCCAGCTTTTCCAGTTAAAATATAGAGTTTGTTGCACTTCAAAAAACAGTAACAAAGAAAATTTTTACTTTAAATAATAGAATTGTCTACCCTTCAATGTAAAGTAGTCACACAGCGCCACCTAGTGGTTGATTTGTAAATCACAATATACTTAAACTCGCATATAAATCTAAACCGCATGGCTCACAGTGTTCCCCGAAGCTCTCTGCCGGCTGACTCTTGCTAACCCGAGCTTGGATCTTCTCCCCGTTCAGGGGATTGATAAGTACCCGGCGTATAAGACGACCCCCGACTTTGGCACAGATTTTTCGGGATTAAAAAGTCGTTTTATATGCCGGAAAATACGGTAAATCTTTCCATCACCATGTTTAAAAATGCAAATTTAGCAAAAATGTATACAACAAATGTGAATATATCAATAGCCAAAAGTCAAGAGGTGTGACTTTAACTTAATAGGAGTATGAGTATCTTCCAATTATAATATTAAATCTGACCTCCAGCCTTTCCTTTATTTAACAGGCTGATAACATGTCCCAAAACACTTCTAAAAAGTTGGCAGGTAACTTTAAATGCATTTCCTGACTTTATTACTTGGTTGGTTTGCTGTTCGGGGTTAAAGAACTAGAAGGCAAAGGTAATTGTATTTAGGATTGTATTTACCATACCCTTGTCTTCTACATCAATGACCTGTGACATCTCTGGCTTTCCAGGATGATTGCTATAGAAGCAGAGAAAGCAAAATCTCGCGAGAAGACGCTGAATTCCAACCCCTGAGCATCTTCCCGTTATTCCAGAGGAATCTTGGAAGGCCTTTCCTAGGCACCAAGTTTGGAAGATAGGGGTAAGGTACAGTTTTCCTTTTTTTCTTTTTTAGGAATGTTTTTGGAGGAGGCCTAAAAGATGTGAAAAAACCTTCCACTTTCATGGTCAGCCTTAGTGATGAGCGATTCGAAGCTGACAAAGTGGAATTCGAGTTTCGAAAGTTAGAAAAAATTTGATTTTCTCTGAACATGAATTTCCTTGCGATTTGTGGTAACGAATCACAATTTTTCCTGAAGTGGAGGCTGCGTGTCTGAGGACTTTAGAGATTCCACTACAATGTTTGGGCACTACAGGGGATGAATAGGAACTTGTCTCCATTCATCACCTGTATTGCCCTGTATTCTTAGATAGTGAAACTCTATCTAAGAAAACATAGTGCAGCGCTGCAACAGCAATTGCTCTTGCCATGCTGTGATTTTACTATGATAGAGTTTCTCTATTTAAGAATACAGGGTGCTACAGGTGATGAATGCATGACGTCATATTGTGAAACTGAATTGGAATTGTCCCCATTCATCCCCTTTAGTACCCTGTATTCTTAGATATAGAAACTCTTTCTAAGAATACATAGTAGAAGTACTGCACGGCAACCGCCAAATAGCCGAAATAACCTAAAATAGCCATTTTTAATGTGATTCGCCGCAAATAAATTCGTATCAAAGTGAATCTTTTCTGAAAATTTGGCGAGCCGGCCGAATCAAATTTTCGAGAAATTTGCTCTTTTCCAGTCAGCCTGCTTTAAGGACACATCAATAGCAATATCCTTGGAGTGCCCTAACACTTCAATAACTATGCCGCATTGAGTACTAGGTGTTGCAGCCCCTAAGCCCCTGCTGCAGCCTTGAAACGTGGACAAGTCCTTGCAGTGTTTATGTGCTGCATTGAGCATTGCTGGAAGCAAAAAGTAAATGCGCAGCTGTAAAAAATACCTGAAACATTATGATAATAGATATGATGGGAAATTTTGCAAACCTGCAGGTGACATTCCTACTAAATACTTTAACACTAGTAAACACATCATATAACAATTTGTCCTCAGGAGACATACAGAGTGAATGAAAACAAAAAACAGAAGAATTTCAAGACACTTTTTTGCATTGGAACCTACAGTAAGTGACAGTGTGACCCCAACTAAGTGGGAATAAAGAATAGTTTTATTCCATGGTCCAGAAATATGATTTATTTCATAAGCATATATAAAGCCTACAATGAGGTCAGTTAGAATTAACTAGTGAGTATTTTTGTTTTATTGGAGACAATAAAACCAATATCAAATCAATAACCTAAAAAATACACTTCCCGTAAGATTTGATAAGCATTTTTTTATATCAAAGTTATTGCACTGTAAAAGACTCTATTGTATAGTCTTCTTCCATCTTGGTTATGGTGTCATCAGCCCCAGCAAACAAGTGTCAATCGAGTCACATTCTATTTTATACTCCTTCATGTCATGAAAGTAAAACAGGGGTCTAGTACCAGAAAGCCAGAAATAGATACCGGGGACATGGGGGTCACTGAAGACACAAGGGAACACAGGAGACATAGGAAAAGCACAGAAAAACCCTGGGGGCCTTGGAGAAGTAAGACAGGAACTGCACAAGGGGGGAGCAGATAGGGGAACAGCAGACATTCACCAAAACATTCCCTGGTAGGGAATAAATCGCTGCTATTGAAAACAGTGCTTTGGTGCATGTCAGACTCCCTGCTTTATAAACAGACCAGTAAAAGTAAATTTCACTTATGTTTAGTGATTTTTTTTTTATTATTTTATAGAGGTTTCCCTTTCCTTTGTTAGGTTTATGGGGCAGTAAGTGAAGCTGATTCTCTCATAGGCAAGACTAAACAACTAATATTGGTTCATACGCTCCCCACTCCTGAGGTCTAGACTGTAGTTACATGCAAGAAGCAAGACATAGACTTCACAGAAGGGATCAGCAAAGAATGTTCCTGTAAGCTATCTAAAAAAAAAAATGGGAAAAACCCATCTATGTCACCTTGTCAAATGTAAGTTTAGAGTTACTAGGTGCAATGTCATATCACTGTTTGAACTAGAAAAACAACCATTTCCTGTCAATGGAAACAACTAGTCAATGCCAGTAAAAACTGCAGAAACCAGCTCCAAAAAATGTAATGGTAAATGTTTTTTTCCTGTGCATTCTATGTAAGGAATGATTGGGTAGCTCTGCCTATAGAACCCCAAAGGACAGAATTTAATTAAATAGCACTTGACCCTTTTCCCCAACATTCCTTTTCTGTACCCCCTCAAGCTGTGGTAAAGCCATGATGGGCTGCCAGTATGTCCCATCCCTGTGTTTGGATATCTAAAGTAGCCTAGAGAAACCAGTGCATTCCATGCCAAGCTCTCCTTCTCTTTCTGGCATTTGGGTTGGAGTCACATATGTGGGTGCATGCACAGCAGGTTTGCTGTTGTAATGCAGTGTGTTTCTAAATAAAATGGAGGGCCTTAGCTCTTATAGCTTTCCTATGGTGAGTGTCTGGTTTTGAGACCAGTTGAGAATCACCTTATGGTCAGTAATCTGGTCATTAAAGCAGTAAAGAAAGCCTTGCAGTGGAAGGATCCAGTTAAGTCTCTGGAAAGTAAGTAGATTTTTTAGGAACCTAAAGAAGGTATCAGACACCTCTCCTTTTACTGAGGTCATCCTTGGAGAGGAAGCCTTCTCTTCTGTCCAAATTTTGTGATTTTCCCCCCTCAGGTGGATGCGGCAGTGGTGCTATTTTCCAAGCACATGACGCTCCATCTGGAAGATGCAATGACTTTCAAAAACATGTTTGAGTGACAAATTGATACAGACCTCACAAAAGTGTATTTGTTTTCTGGTCTGGGTGACAATGTGGAGTCACTAGTGTCAGAAGATACAAAAAGGCTCTATCAATGTCATTTGCACTTCTGCTTGAACCATGCTGTAGTTGGTGATGGCCACTGTGAGGCCTTGCGTGTTAGATCCTACTTTAAAGCAAGGTTGGCTTAAAATTCTTTTTCAAGGGCAGTTCCTTTTTGGGGACAAGCTAGAAAAAGCTGTTAGTAAAGCCACAGGGGAAACATCAACTGCATAAACTCGCAAACCACCAAACGTTTCAGGTGAGGGCAACCCCAGTAGAGGTGCTGAGGGAGGAAAGATACTACAGACCAAGGATATTCTATTAATGCCAGTGGAGGTCTGTGTAGCTACCCCTTCATAAATCTGCAAAGAAATCAACCGGACCTAGCACATCAAAGTTCTTTTTGATGGGATGCCCACTCAGTTCCACAAGGGGAGGGCAAGGCTGACACAATTTCAGCAGGTCTGGGTGCAGTTTGTTATAAAACCTTGGAGTTTACACCCTTCTTCGCCGGTCCCTAGAGAAGACCAGAGTTTTGCTCGAAAACATCTTCTCTGTTCTTCAGCAAAGAGCCGTTACAGAAGTATTAGACTATCACCATCCTAGTTCTGAAATGAACAGGGATCTGGTGCTTTGTAATAGATTTAAAGGATCTCAACTTGTACATACGCAAGGATTAGGTTGGAGTCCTTACAGACAATGGCTCTCAAGTCTCAGGGAAGATTGACTACTTTTTATAGACCTAAAGAATACCTACCTACATCTTCCAATGACACAGAAGTACCATTAATACCTTTTTCAGTGGCAGATCCTCATTTTCAATTTATTGCCCTCTCTTTTAGGCCTCTCTACTTGTCCAAGAACCCGCTCTCCGTGGTGGCTGTCCTTCGCTCTGAAGGGATAAAGATTCATCACTATTTGGTTGTCTTGCTTTTGTTAGCCCATTCAAGGGAGTAGTTGATCATGGCCAGAGAGTTTAAAATCCACACTGACATATTTTTGGTGGATCGTTAACTACGACATAAGTCAGTTGTCATTGACGCAAACATTTTATTTGGTGGCAATGTTCGTCACTTTGGAGAGAATTTCCGCAAGAGAATTTGCCAAACCAAAAGAAGGATTTGTAGTGCCCTGGTTGCCTCCAGTCTGAAAGCATCCCAGGTTCTGTATAGAGAGGGGTCTATGATCCCCACATTTCCTATAGTGGTCTTGGCCTGATGGCATAGTATCTGCGTCCTGTTGGCGATGGCCGGCATCTGTGTTTCCTGGCCTCGCATCGCAGCGTGTGAATGTTGGAGACGCAAGGCTAGGAGATGCAGATGCCAGGCAGGCATGCAACATATGTGAGGGCAGCGTGTGTCCGTTGGGGGCGGGAACAGCAGGAAATGTAAAGTTAGAATCAAATGTACCGATTTGAAATTAACCCTAGCGGTAATCCTGAGTGTGAATTGGGGGTCCCTTTAAGCTAAGAAAAACCCCACCTTCCTCCATTGTCGCCCCCTATCCTTTTTGGTGTCCTTTGGACACGTCTTCTCCCTCGGATCTCCAGGCGCGAAGTGAAGAGTCGAGATCTAAGGGGTTTCCTGTGACATCAGAGCCTCGCCGGTTTGTGGGGGCGGACTAGCTGGAAATTCAAATAATATAGTATTGGATTCAATACAAAATAGCTGTATTGAGTCCAATATATACTAATCATATTCATATAATATTCATATAATATAACATTCATATTCATATTCACTTATATAATATA